>NC_091322.1:37339303-37396663 GCF_038502225.1 Cherax quadricarinatus | reverse complement strand
AGCAGTCAGGAAGTGGAATAGTCTAGCAAGTGATGCAGTGGTGGCAGAAACCATACGTAGCTTTAAGACGAGGTATGATAGAGCTCGTGGGTCAGGGAGAGAAAGGACTTAGTAGAGTTCAGTGAAGAGGCGGGGCCAAGAGCTGAATCTCGACCTCTGCAACCATAATTCCATGAGTACAATTAGGTGAGTACACTCACACACACACATACATACACACACACATACACACACACACACACACACACACACACACACACACACACACACACACACACACACACACACACACACACACACACACACACACATACATACACACACACACACATACACACACACACACACAAAAAAACACAGACACACACACACACCCACACACTCACACATACACACACACACACACACACACACACACACACACACACATACATACACACACACACATACACACACACACACACACACACACACACACACACACACACACACACACACACACACACACACACACACACACACACACACACACACACACACACACACACACATGAACTTGAATTATATATAAATCTGAGAGTTAATTCCAGGCTGCAAAAATATTAAGCCTTAATTTTAATTAAGTCTTAAAAAATATTTTTTAATTAAAAAATGTAAATACTGTATATATGGAAATTAAATTAATTAATTTTGAGAGACGAGCAGTTTATACAAAGCTATATATATAAGAATATTTTTTTTTTCAACAAACCGGCCGCATCCCACCGAGGCAGGGTGACCCAAAAGGAAAAACGTAAGTTTCTCTTTTTAAATTTAGTAATTTATACAGGAGAAGGGGTTACTAGCCCCTTGCTCCCGGCATTTTAGTCGCCTCTTACAACACGCATGCCTTACGGAGGAAGAATTCTGTTCCACTTCCCCATGGAGGTAAGAGGAAATAAACAAGAACAAGAACTAGAAAGAAAATAGAAGAAAACCCAGAGGGGTGTGTATATATATGCTTGTACATGTATGTGTAGTGTGTAAGTAGAAGTAGCAAGACGTACCTGAAATCTTGCATATTTAAGAGACAGAAAAATGTACACCAGCAATCCTACCATCATGTAAAACAAATACAGGATTCGTTTTTACGCTCACTTGGCAGGACGGTAGTACCTCCCTGGGCGGTTGCTGTCTACCACCCTACTACCTAGATATATATATATATATATATATATATATATATATATATATATATATATATATATATATATATATATATAATATGTAATATCACCAGTAAACAGGTGATATTACAATATACAAACAACCAGCCACTTTTTAACAAACAATAAACTTCCAAGCGCTTTCGTGATTTCTCATATTATCAAGAAACTGTAAAAATAATAGAAGAGCAGAAGACTTATAAGGGTATGACGTGAGCGTCACATCCGACATTACTCTCGTTGCATCAGGATGCTGGTGGGATGGTCAAGGAGAAGACTTATAAGGGTATGACGTGAGCATCACATCCGACATTACTCTCGTTGCATCAGGATGCTGGTGGGATGGTCAAGGAGAAGACTTATAAGGGTATGACGTGAGCATCACATCCGACATTACTCTCGTTGCATCAGGATGCTGGTGGGATGGTAAAGGAGACGACTTCTAAGGGTATGACGTGAGCATCACATCCGACATTACTCTCGTTGCATCAGGATGCTGGTGGGATGGTCAAGGAGAAGACTTATAAGGGTATGACGTGAGCATCACATCCGACATTACTCTCGCTGCATCAGGATGCTGGTGGGATGGTCAAGGAGAAGACTTATAAGGGTATGACGTGAGCATCACATCCGACATTACTCTCGCTGCATCAGGATGCTGGTGGGATGGTCAAGGAGAAGACTTATAAGGGTATGATGTGAGCATCACATCCGACATTACTCTCGCTGCATCAGGATGCTGGTGGGATGGTCAAGGAGAAGACTTATAAGGGTATGACGTGAGCATCACATCCGACATTACTCTCGTTGCATCAGGATGCTGGTGGGATGGTCAAGGAGAAGACTTATAAGGGTATGACGTGAGCATCACATCCGACATTACTCTCGTTGCATCAGGATGCTGGTGGGATGGTCAAGGAGAAGACTTATAAGGGTATGACGTGAGCATCACATCCGACATTACTCTCGTTGCATCAGGATGCTGGTGGGATGGTCAAGGAGAAGACTTATAAGGGTATGACGTGAGCATCACATCCGACATTACTCTCGATGCATCAGGATGCTGGTGGGATGGTCAAGGACTTGACAAACACAGCTTAAATTCTTCCCAGATTTTATTAATTATAAATGAATCTAATTTGTATAATCCTTAATCATTATTCATATTAAAATTAAAATTATTGATGATAAAGTTTGAATTATTTATATTTCTAGCAGCCATAACCTGCTTGAAACAAATCTAATTCTCAGAGACGTTATAATCACTATCGATCAATCGAATCGTCCTAAAAATCAGTCCCTGCTGGGTGATGATTGGAGGGGAAAGAAGGAAGTTTTAAGATTGGAAGAGCAGTTTGAACCTGTAGGTCATCCATCACTCTAGATGATTGGAATAGTCATTTACAGGGTAGTACCAGTCCCCTCTCCTAACTAGTCCTCACTCCTATCTCTCTCTCTCTCATTAATCCTCCCTCCCCCTCCACTCACTAATCCTCACTCCCCCTCCACTCACTAATCCAACCCCCCCTCTACTCACTAATCCTCAATCCCGAGCCCTCCACTCACTAATCCTCACTCCCGCCTCCACTCACTAATCCTCACTCCCCCCTCCACTCACTAATCCTCACTCCCCCCTCCACTCACTAATCCTCACTCCCCCCTCTACTCACTAATCCTCCCTCCCCCCTCTCCCCAACTAATCTTCCCACTCCACCTCAAAATCCTTCCTTAGATCCTCCTATCGCCACAATCCATTTCACTCACAATCACATACGTTCAGCTATCCCAGTCTCAGCTCACTAAACTCTGGACTAGAGACAAACGCTGCACTGGGCTCAATAAACGAGGCGCTGGACTCACTAAACGATGTGCTGGACTCACTAAACGATGTGCTGGACTCACTAAACGATGTGCTGGACTCACTAAACGATGTGCTGGACTCACTAAACGATGCGCTGAACTCACTAAACGATGTGCTGGACTCACTAAACGATGTGCTGGACTCACTAAACGATGTGCTGGACTCACTAAACGATGTGCTGAACTCACTAAACGATGTGCTGGACTCACTAAACGATGTTCTGGACTCACTAAACGATGTGCTGGACTCACTAAACGATGTGCTGGACTCACTAAACGATGTGCTGGACTCACTAAACGATGTGCTGGACTCACTAAACGATGTGCTGGACTCACTAAACGATGTGCTGAACTCACTAAACGATGTGCTGGACTCACTAAACGATGTGCTGGACTCACTAAACGATGTGCTGGACTCACTAAACGATGTGCTGGACTCACTAAACGATGTGCTGGACTCACTAAACGATGTGCTGGACTCACTAAACGATGTGCTGGACTCACTAAACGATGTGCTGGACTCACTAAACGATGTTCTGGACTCACTAAACGATGTGCTGGACTCACTAAACGATGTGCTGGACTCACTAAACGATGTTCTGGACTCACTAAACGATGTGCTGAACTCACTAAACGATGTGCTGGACTCACTAAACGATGTGCTGGACTCACTAAACGATGTGCTGGACTCACTAAACGATGTGCTGGACTCACTAAACGATGTGCTGGACTCACTAAACGATGTGCTGGACTCACTAAACGATGTTCTGGACTCACTAAACGATGTGCTGGACTCACTAAACGATGTGCTGGACTCACTAAACGATGTTCTGGACTCACTAAACGATGTTCTGGACTCACTAAACGATGTGCTGGACTCACTAAACGATGTTCTGGACTCACTAAACGATGTTCTGGACTCACTAAACGATGTGCTGGACTCACTAAACGATGTGCTGGACTCACTAAACGATGTGCTGGACTCACTAAACGATGTGCTGGACTCACTAAACGATGTGCTGGACTCACTAAACGATGTGCTGGACTCACTAAACGATGTGCTGGACTCACTAAACGATGAGCTGGACTCACTAAACGATGTGCTGGACTCACTAAACGATGTGCTGGACTCACTAAACGATGTGCTGGACTCACTAAACGATGTGCTGAACTCACTAAACGATGAGCTGAACTCACTAAACGATGTGCTGGACTCACTAAACGATGTGCTGGACTCACTAAACGATGTGCTGGACTCACTAAACGATGAGCTGGACTCACTAAACGATGTGCTGGACTCACTAAACGATGAGCTGGACTCACTAAACGATGAGCTGAACTCACTAAACGATGTGCTGGACTCACTAAACGATGTGCTGGACTCACTAAACGATGTGCTGGACTCACTAAACGATGTGCTGAACTCACTAAACGATGTGCTGGACTCACTAAACGATGTGCTGGACTCACTAAACGATGTGCTGGACTCACTAAACGATGTGCTGGACTCACTAAACGATGTGCTGGACTCACTAAACGATGTGCTGAACTCACTAAACGATGTGCTGGACTCACTAAACGATGTGCTGGACTCACTAAACGATGTGCTGGACTCACTAAACGATGTGCTGGACTCACTAAACGATGTGCTGGACTCACTAAACGATGTGCTGGACTCACTAAACGATGTGCTGGACTCACTAAACGATGTGCTGGACTCACTAAACGATGTGCTGGACTCACTAAACGATGTGCTGGACTCACTAAACGATGTGCTGGACTCACTAAACGATGTGCTGGACTCACTAAACGATGTGCTGGACTAACTAAACGATGTGCTGGACTCACTAAACGATGTGCTGGACTCACTAAACGATGTGCTGAACTCACTAAACGATGTGCTGGACTCACTAAACGATGTGCTGGACTCACTAAACGATGTGCTGGACTCACTAAACGATGTGCTGGACTCACTAAACGATGTGCTGGACTCACTAAACGATGTTCTGGACTCACTAAACGATGTGCTGGACTCACTAAACGATGTGCTGGACTCACTAAACGATGTGCTGGACTCACTAAACGATGTGCTGGACTCACTAAACGATGTGCTGGACTCACTAAACGATGTTCTGGACTCACTAAACGATGTGCTGGACTCACTAAACGATGTGCTGGACTCACTAAACGATGTGCTGGACTCACTAAACGATGTTCTGGACTCACTAAACGATGTGCTGGACTCACTAAACGATGTTCTGGACTCACTAAACGATGTGCTGGACTCACTAAACGATGTGCTGGACTCACTAAACGATGTGCTGGACTCACTAAACGATGTGCTGGACTCACTAAACGATGTGCTGGACTCACTAAACGATGAGCTGGACTCACTAAACGCTGGACTCACTAAACGATGTGTGCTGGACTCACTAAACGATGAGCTGGACTCACTAAACGATGTGCTGGACTCACTAAACGATGTGCTGGACTCACTAAACGATGTGCTGGACTCACTAAACGATGTGCTGGACTCACTAAACGATGTGCTGGACTCACTAAACGATGTGCTGGACTCACTAAACGATGTGCTGGACTCACTAAACGATGTGCTGGACTCACTAAACGATGAGCTGGACTCACTAAACGATGTGCTGGACTCACTAAACGATGTGCTGGACTCACTAAACGATGTGCTGGACTCACTAAACGATGTGCTGGACTCACTAAACGATGTGCTGGACTCACTAAACGATGTGCTGGACTCACTAAACGATGTGCTGGACTCACTAAACGATGTGCTGGACTCACTAAACGATGTGCTGGACTCACTAAACGATGTGCTGGACTCACTAAACGATGTGCTGGACTCACTAAACGATGTGCTGGACTCACTAAACGATGTGCTGGACTCACTAAACGATGTGCTGGACTCACTAAACGATGTGCTGGACTCACTAAACGATGTGCTGGACTCACTAAACGATGTGCTGGACTCACTAAACGATGTGCTGGACTCACTAAACGATGTGCTGGACTCACTAAACGATGTGCTGGACTCACTAAACGATGTGCTGGACTCACTAAACGATGTGCTGGACTCACTAAACGATGTGCTGGACTCACTAAACGATGTGCTGGACTCACTAAACGATGATGCTGGACTCACTAAACGATGTGCTGGACTCACTAAACGATGTGCTGGACTCACTAAACGATGTGCTGGACTCACTAAACGATGTGCTGGACTCACTAAACGATGTGCTGGACTCACTAAACGATGTGCTGGACTCACTAAACGATGTGCTGGACTCACTAAACGATGTGCTGGACTCACTAAACGATGTGCTGGACTCACTAAACGATGTGCTGGACTCACTAAACGATGTGCTGGACTCACTAAACGATGTGCTGGACTCACTAAACGATGTGCTGGACTCACTAAACGATGTGCTGGACTCACTAAACGATGTGCTGGACTCACTAAACGATGTTCTGGACTCACTAAACGATGTGCTGGACTCACTAAACGATGTGCTGGACTCACTAAACGATGTGCTGGACTCACTAAACGATGTGCTGGACTCACTAAACGATGTGCTGGACTCACTAAACGATGTGCTGGACTCACTAAACGATGTGCTGGACTCACTAAACGATGTGCTGGACTCACTAAACGATGTGCTGGACTCACTAAACGATGTGCTGGACTCACTAAACGATGTGCTGGACTCACTAAACGATGTGCTGGACTCACTAAACGATGTGCTGGACTCACTAAACGATGTGCTGGACTCACTAAACGATGTGCTGGACTCACTAAACGATGTGCTGGACTCACTAAACGATGTGCTGGACTCACTAAACGATGTGCTGGACTCACTAAACGATGTGCTGGACTCACTAAACGATGTGCTGGACTCACTAAACGATGTGCTGGACTCACTAAACGATGTGCTGGACTCACTAAACGATGTGCTGGACTCACTAAACGATGTGCTGGACTCACTAAACGATGTGCTGGACTCACTAAACGATGTGCTGGACTCACTAAACGATGTTCTGGACTCACTAAACGATGTGCTGGACTCACTAAACGATGTGCTGGACTCACTAAACGATGTGCTGGACTCACTAAACGATGTGCTGGACTCACTAAACGATGTGCTGGACTCACTAAACGATGTGCTGGACTCACTAAAACGATGTGCTGGACTCACTAAACGATGTTCTGGACTCACTAAACGATGTGCTGGACTCACTAAACGATGTTCTGGACTCACTAAACGATGTGCTGGACTCACTAAACGATGTGCTGGACTCACTAAACGATGTGCTGGACTCACTAAACGATGTGCTGGACTCACTAAACGATGTTCTGGACTCACTAAACGATGTGCTGGACTCACTAAACGATGTGCTGGACTCACTAAACGATGTGCTGGACTCACTAAACGATGTGCTGGACTCACTAAACGATGTGCTGGACTCACTAAACGATGTGCTGGACTCACTAAACGATGTGCTGGACTCACTAAACGATGTGCTGGACTCACTAAACGATGTTCTGGACTCACTAAACGATGTGCTGGACTCACTAAACGATGTGCTGTACTCACTAAACGATGTGCTGGACTCACTAAACGATGTGCTAGACTCACTAAACGATGTGCTGGACTCACTAAACGATGTGCTGGACTCACTAAACGATGTGCTGGACTCACTAAACGATGTTCTGGACTCACTAAACGATGTGCTGGACTCACTAAACGATGTGCTGGACTCACTAAACGATGTGCTGGACTCACTAAACGATGTGCTGGACTCACTAAACGATGTTCTGGACTCACTAAACGATGTTCTGGACTCACTAAACGATGTGCTGGACTCACTAAACGATGTGCTGGACTCACTAAACGATGTTCTGGACTCACTAAACGATGTTCTGGACTCACTAAACGATGTGCTGGACTCACTAAACGATGTGCTGGACTCACTAAACGATGTGCTGGACTCACTAAACGATGTGCTGGACTCACTAAACGATGTTCTGGACTCACTAAACGATGTGCTGGACTCACTAAACGATGTGCTGGACTCACTAAACGATGTGCTGGACTCACTAAACGATGTGCTGGACTCACTAAACGATGTGCTGGACTCACTAAACGATGTGCTGGACTCACTAAACGATGTGCTGGACTCACTAAACGATGTGCTGGACTCACTAAACGATGTGCTGGACTCACTAAACGATGTGCTGGACTCACTAAACGATGTGCTGGACTCACTAAACGATGTGCTGGACTCACTAAACGATGTGCTGGACTCACTAAACGATGTGCTGGACTCACTAAACGATGTGCTGGACTCACTAAACGATGTGCTGGACTCACTAAACGATGTGCTGGACTCACTAAACGATGTGCTGGACTCACTAAACGATGTGCTGGACTCACTTTGTAACCAGGATCACTAAATCTCTATTATTATTAGTAGTATTATCATTATTATTATTATTATTATTATTATTATTATTATTATTATTATTATTATTATTATTATTATTATTATCATTATTATTATTATTATTATTATTATTATCATTATTATTATTATTATTATTATTATTATTATTATTATTATTATTATTATCATTATTATTATTATTATTATTATTATTATTATTATTATTATTATTATTATCATTATTATTATTATTATTATTATCATTATTAT
This sequence comes from Cherax quadricarinatus, assembly GCF_038502225.1. NCBI lineage: Eukaryota > Metazoa > Arthropoda > Malacostraca > Decapoda > Parastacidae > Cherax > Cherax quadricarinatus. The sequence goes on along the minus strand of NC_091322.1, from coordinate 37,387,859 downwards.
TATTATTATTATTATTATCATTATTATTATTATTATTATTATTGTTATTATCATTATTATTATCATTATTATTATTATTATTATTATTATTATTATCATTATTATTATTATTATTATTATTATTATTATTATTATTATTATTATTATTATTATTATTATCATTATTATTATTATTATTATTATTATCATTATTGTTATCATTATTATTATTATTATTATTATTATTACTATCATTATTATTATTATTATTATTATTATTATTATTATTATTATCATTATTATTATTATTATTATTATTATTATTATTATTATTATTATTATACTTATGATAGTTATGTTAATTCAGTATTTGAGAAATGGAAGTCATTGAGATTTAGGGGTTGAGAGAGAGAGAGAGAGAGAGAGATATGACTCCAGTTCCTCGTATCAAGAGCCCTACATTAACATCAGTGTATCCCATCCTCACCTCCTTCTCTTCTCCCTCCCCTCCCTCCTTCCCTTCTCCCTCCCCTCCCTCCTTCCCTTCTCCCTCCCCTCCATCCTTTCCTTCTCCCTCCCCTCCCTCCTTCCCTTCTCCCTCCCCACCCACCTTCCCATCTTCCTTTCCTCCCTCCTTCTCTCCCTCCCCTCCCTCCTTCCCTTTTTTCTTCCCTCCCTCCTTCCGTTCTCCCTCCCGTCCCTCCTTCACTTCTCCCTCCCCTCCCTCCTTCCCTTCTCCCTCCCCTCCCTCCTTCACTTCTCCCTCCCCTCCCTCCTTCCCTTCTCCCTCCCCTCCCTCCTTCCCTTCTCCCTCCCCTCCCTCCCTGGATGGGATGGGAGGGTTGGGTGGATGGGATGGGAGGGTTGGGTGGATGGGATGGGAGGGTTGGGTGGATGGGGTGGGAGGGTTGGTGGGATGGGATGGGAGGGTTGGGTGGATGGGATGGGAGGGTTGGGTGGATGGGATGGGAGGGTTGGGTGGATGGGATGGGAGGGTTGGTGGGATGGGATGGGAGGGTTGGTGGGATGGGGTGGGAGGGTTGGGTGGATGGGGTGGGAGGGTTGGGTGGATGGGGTGGGAGGGTTGGTGGGATGGGATGGGAGGGTTGGGGGATGGGATGGGAGGGTTGGGTGGATGGGATGGGAGGGTTGGGTGGATGGGATGGGAGGGTTGGTGGGATGGGATGGGAGGGTTGGTGGGATGGGATGGGAGGGTTGGTGGGATGGGATGGGAGGGTTGGTGGGATGGGGTGGGAGGGTTGGGGGATGGGATGGGAGGGTTGGTGGGATGGGATGGGAGGGTTGGTGGGATGGGGTGGGAGGGTTGGGTGGATGGGGTGGGAGGGTTGGGTGGATGGGGTGGGAGGGTTGGGTGGATGGGATGGGAGGGTTGGGTGGATGGGGTGGGAGGGTTGGGTGGATGGGGTGGGAGGGTTGGGTGGGATGGGATGGGAGGGTTGGTGGGATGGGATGGGAGGGTTGGGTGGATGGGATGGGAGGGTTGGTGGGATGGGATGGGAGGGTTGGTGGGATGGGATGGGAGGGTTGGGTGGATGATGGGATGGGAGGGTTGGTGGGATGGGATGGGAGGGTTGGTGGGATGGGGGTGGGAGGGTTGGGTGGATGGGATGGGAGGGTGGGTGGATGGGTTGGGAGGGTTGGATGGGGTGGGAGGGTTGGGTGGATGGGGTGGGAGGGTTGGTGGATGGTGGGATGGGATGGGAGGGTTGGTGGGATGGGATGGGAGGGTTGGTGGGATGGGATGGGAGGGTTGGGTGGATGGGATGGGAGGGTTGGGTGGATGGGATGGGAGGGTTGGTGGGATGGGATGGGAGGGTTGGTGGGATGGGATGGGAGGGTTGGTGGGATGGGATGGGAGGGTTGGGTGGGATGGGGTGGGAGGGTTGGGTGGATGGGGTGGGAGGGTTGGGTGGATGGGATGGGAGGGTTGGGAGGGAGGGTTGGGGGATGGGATGGGAGGGTTGGGTGGATGGGATGGGAGGGTTGGGATGGGATGGGATGGGGATGGGAGGGTTGGGTGGATGGGATGGGTGGGTTGGGTGGATGGGATGGGTGGGTTGGTGGGATGGGTTGGGAGGGTTGGTGGGATGGGATGGGAGGGTTGGTGGGATGGGATGGGAGGGTTGATGGGATGGGATGGGATGGTTGGGTGGATGGGATGGGAGGGTTGGTGGGATGGGATGGGAGGGTTGGGTGGATGGGATGGGAGGGTTGGGTGGATGGGATGGGAGGGTTGGGTGGATGGGATGGGAGGGTTGGTGGGATGGGATGGGAGGGTTGGTGGGATGGGGTGGGAGGGTTGGGTGGATGGGGTGGGATGGGATGGGTTGGGTGGATGGGATGGGAGGGTTGGGTGGGATGGGATGGGAGGGTTGGGTGGATGGGATGGGAGGGTTGGTGGATGGGATGGGAGGGTTGGTGGGATGGGATGGGAGGGTTGGTGGGATGGGATGGGAGGGTTGGGGGATGGGGTGGGAGGGTTGGGTGGATGGGGTGGGAGGGTTGGTGGGATGGGATGGGAGGGTTGGTGGGATGGGATGGGAGGGTTGGGTGGATGGGATGGGAGGGTTGGGTGGATGGGATGGGAGGGTTGGTGGGATGGGATGGGAGGGTTGGTGGGATGGGGTGGGAGGGTTGGGTGGATGGGGTGGGAGGGTTGGGTGGATGGGGTGGGAGGGTTGGTGGGATGGGATGGGGGAGGGTTGGGTGGATGGGGTGGGAGGGTTGGGTGGATGGGGTGGGATGGGGAGGGTTGGGTGGATGGGATGGGAGGGTTGGTGGGATGGGTTGGGTTGGATGGGGGAGGGTTGGGGGATGGGATGGGAGGGTTGGGTGGATGGGATGGGAGGGTTGGGTGGGATGGGGTGGGAGGGTTGGGGGATGGGGTGGGAGGGTTGGGGGATGGGGTGGGAGGGTTGGTGGGATGGGATGGGAGGGTTGGGTGGATGGGGTGGGAGGGTTGGGTGGATGGGGTGGGAGGGTTGGGTGGATGGGATGGGAGGGTTGGGTGGATGGGGTGGGAGGGTTGGGTGGATGGGGTGGGAGCGTTGGGTGGATGGGATGGGAGCGTTGGGTGGATGGGATGGGAGGGTTGGGTGGATGGGGTGGGAGGGTTGGGGGATGGGGTGGGAGGGTTGGGTGGATGGGATGGGAGGGTTGGGTGGATGGGATGGGAGGGTTGGGTGGATGGGGGATGGGAGGGTTGGGTGGATGGGGTGGGAGGGTTGGGTGGATGGGGTGGGAGGGTTGGGTGGATGGGATGGGAGGGTTGGGTGGATGGGATGGGAGGGTTGGGTGGATGGGATGGGAGGGTTGGGTGGATGGGATGGGAGGGTTGGGTGGATGGGGTGGGAGGGTTGGGTGGATGGGATGGGAGGGTTGGATGGGATGGGTTGGGGTGGGAGGGTGGGTGGATGGGATGGGAGGGTTGGGTGGATGGGAGGGTTGGGTGGATGGGTTGGGAGGGTTGGGTGGATGGGATGGGAGGGTTGGGTGGATGGGATGGGAGGGTTGGGTGGATGGGATGGGAGGGTTGGGTGGATGGGATGGGAGGGTTGGGTGGATGGGGTGGGAGGGTTGGGTGGATGGGGTGGGAGGGTTGGGTGGATGGGATGGGAGGGTTGGGTGGATGGGGTGGGAGGGTTGGTGGGATGGGTGGGAGGGTGGGTGGATGGGAGGGTTGGGTGGATGGGATAGGAGGGTTGGGTGGATGGGATGGGAAGGTTGGGTGGTTGGGATGGGAGGGTTGGGTGGATGGGATGGGAGGGTTGGGTGGATGGGATGGGGATGGGTTGGGTGGATGGGATGGGAGGGTTGGGTGGATGGGATGGGAGGGTTGGGTGGATGGGATGGGGGAGGGTTGGGTGGATGGGATAGGAGGGTTGGGTGGATGGGATGGGAAGGTTGGGTGGTTGGGATGGGGGTTGGTTTGGGATGGGGGGTGGGGGATGGGGTGGATGGGGTGGAGGGTTGGGTTGATGGGATTTGAGGGTTGGGTGGATGGGATAGGAGGGTTGGGTGGATGGGATGGGAAGGTTGGGTGGATGGGATGGGAGGGTTGGGTGGATGGGATGGGAGGGTTGGGTGGATGGGGTGGGAGGGTTGGGTGGATGGGATGGGTGGGTTGGGTGGATGGGATTTGAGGGTTGGGTGGATGGGATAGGAGGGTTGGGTGGATGGGGTGGGAGGGTTGGGTGGATGGGATGGAAGGGTTGGGTGGATGGGATGGGAGGGTTGGGTGGATGGGATGGGACGGTTGGGTGGATGGGATGGGAGGGTGGATGGGTGGATGGGATGGGATGGGTTGGGTGGATGGGATGGGATGGTTGGGTGGATGGGATGGGAGGGTTGGGTGGATGGGATGGGAGGGTTGGGTGGATGGGATGGGAGGGTTGGGTGGGATGGGAGGGTTGGGTGGATGGGATGGGAGGGTTGGGTGGATGGGATGGGAGGGTTGGTGGGATGGGGATTGGGTGGATGGGGTGGGAGGGTTGGGTGGGATGGGTTGGGTGGAGGGTTGGGTGGATGGGATGGGAGGGTTGGGTGGATGGGATGGGAGGGTTGGGTGGATGGGATGGGAGGGTTGGGTGGATGGGATGGGAGGGTTGGGTGGATGGGATGGGAGGGTTGAGTGGATGGGATGGGAGGGTTGGGTGGATGGGATGGGAGGGTTGGGTGGATGGGATGGGAGGGTTGGGTGGATGGGATGGGAGGGTTGGGTGGATGGGATGGGAGGGTTGGGTGGATGGGATGGGAGGGTTGGGTGGATGGGATGGGAGGGTTGGGTGGATGGGATGGGAGGGTTGGGTGGATGGGATTGGAGGGTTGGGTGGATGGGATGGGAGGGTTGGGTGGATGGGATGGGAGGGTTGGGTGGATGGGATGGGAGGGTTGGGTGGATGGGATGGGAGGGTTGGGTGGATGGGATGGGAGGGTTGGGTGGATGGGATGGGAGGGTTGGGTGGATGGGATGGGAGGGTTGGGTGGATGGGATGGGAAGGTTGGGTGGATGGGATGGGTGGGTTGGGTGGATGGGATGGGAGGGTTGGATGTGGATGGGATGGGAGGGTTGGTTGGATGGGATGGGAGGGTTGGGTGGATGGGATGGGAGGGTTGGATGGGATGGGAGGGTTGGATGGGATGGGAGGGTTGGGTGGGTTGGTTGGATGGGATGGGAAGGTTGGGTGGATGGGATGGGAGGGATGGGATGGGAAGGTTGGGTGGATGGGAAGGGAGGGTTGGTTGGATGGGATGGGAGGGTTGGGTGGATGGGGTGGAGGGTTGTGTGGTTGGGTTGGGTGGGTTGGTTGGATGGGATGGGAGGGTTGGGTGGATGAGATGGGAGGGTTGGTTGGATGGGATGGGAAGGTTGGGTGGATGGGAAGGGAGGGTTGGTTGGATGGGATGGGAGGGTTGGGTGGATGGGATGGGAGGGTTGAGTGGATGGGATGGGAGGGTTGGTTGGATGGGATGGGAGGGTTGGGTGGATGAGATGGGAGGGTTGGTTGGATGGGATGGGAGGGTTGGGTGGATGGGATGGGAGGGTTGGGTGGATGGGATGGGAGGGTTGGTTGGATGGGATGGGTGGGTTGGTTGGTTGGGATGGGAGGGTTGGGTGGATGGGATGGGAGGGTTGGGTGGATGGGATAGGAGGGTTGGGTGGATGGGATGGGAGGGTTGGGTGGATGGGATGGGAGGGTTGGGTGGATGGGATGGGAGGGTTGGGTGGATGGGATGGGAGGGTTGGGTGGATGGGATGGGAGGGTTGGGTGGATGGGTTGGGAGGGTTGGGTGGATGGGATGGGAGGGTTGGGTGGATGGGATGGGAGGGTTGGGTGGATGGGATGGGAGGGTTGGGTGGATGGGATGGGAGGGTTGGGTGGATAGGATGGGAGGGTTGGGTGGATGGGCTGGCAGGGTTGGGTAGATGGGATGGGAGGGTTGGTTGGATGGGATGGGAGGGTTGGGTGGATGGGATGGGAGGGTTGGGTGGATGGGATGGGAGGGTTGGGTGGATGGGATGGGAGGGTTGGGTGGATGGGATGGGAGGGTTGGTTGGATGGGATGGATGGATGGGATGGGAGGGTTGGGTGGATGGGATGGGAGGGTTGGGTGGATGGGGTGGGAGGGTTGGGTGGATGGGGTGGGAGGGTTGGGTGGATGGGGTGGGAGGGTTGGGTGGATGGGATGGTAGGGTTGTGTGGATGGGATGGGAGGGTTGGTTGGATGGGATGGGAGGGTTGGGTGGATGGGGTGGGAGGGTTGGGTGGATGGGGTGGGAGGGTTGGGTGGATGGGATGGGAGGGTTGGGTGGATGGGATGGGAGGGCTGGGTGGATGGGATGGGAGGGTTGGGTGGATGGGCTGGGAGGGTTAGGTGGATGGGATAGGAAGGTTGGGTGGATGGGGTGGGAGGGTTGGGTGGATGGGATGGGAGGGTTGGGTGGATGGGCTGGGAGGGTTGGGTGGATGGGCTGGGGGGGTTGGGTAGATGAGCTGGGAAGGTTGGGTGGATGGGATGGGAATGTTGGGTGGATGGGATGGGAGGGCTGGGTGGGCTGGGAGGGTTGGGTGGATGGGCTGGGAGGGTTGGATGGGCTGGGAGGGTTGGGTGGGCATCAAGACAGGTGGGCAGCCACAGGCTATTTCTCACCTGAAATTGCCTTAGCCAAAGTCGCCTGGTTCATCTTCGACCCAAATTAACATTCTTAATGGCGCCTTTGTTGGAGTGCCGGCACTCCAACAAAGGCGCTTCGTGTGATTGTATTTGCTTGCACCTCCTCCACTTTTCAGCAACATTGCAAGCTCTTGATGATGTGTTGATCGCAATACGATCAACACATCATCATAGCCTAGAGCTATCATTCAACTCCCCCGACAGAGGGAGAACAACCAACAGCCTCCCCCAGCAGACAGGGCTGACAGCTACCGTGACTTCACCTCTATAGAGGACCTCAAATCTGCAATCAAATTAACATCCACCAGGACTCTGACACACATCCCCAAAGCAGCTCGCCCTCAAGCTGCTAGCAAATTCACTGACCTTCTGAAGAAAGTCAACGATGCTCCTTCAAACAACAGATCCTGGCACAACTTGCTGCTTTTTGGTAATGCCTGTTTGGCTGTCCCACCAAGGAGGAACAAGTCACTAGCAACACATGTTATTAAGGCAATAAATGCATTCCCAAGGGATGACAACCTCGTCCGTCTCCCCCCTAGGGCGACAAACACCCGCCGGGCAAATGCCAACAACAGGACACCCGACGCCTCAAAAATCAGAGCCCAAATTAGCAAAAAAATAGAAGAGGGTAATACTATTGGAGCTCTGAGACTTATAACCAGTGAGGATACCATCGCTCCCAAGGACGTCAGCACGGCGCAAGCTCTGAAGGACAAATATCCACCCAGGGCTCCCAGTACCAACATCGACCTCTCTGACAGTGCAGCAGGCGAAGAACATCTAACCTTACCGGATGCTGATGTGTATAAAGCTGCTATGTCATTTCCACAGGGTTCAGCAGGAGGTTTCACCGGTTTAAGGCCTTAACACTTTAAACAAATACTCAATCCAGCACTTGGTGAGGTTTCAGAGAGGCTGCTGTCTGAACTCACCAAATTTTCCAACCTGTGCCTGGCTGGCAGTGTCCCAGAGGCCATTAGACCCCTTTTCTTTGGTGCCTCATTGTGTGACCTCCGGAAAAAGGATGGCGGAATCAGGCCCATTGCAGTGGGTAACACCCTTCGGCGCCTAGTTGCCAAGGCTGCAGTAAGAAGGGTGAGTCAAGAGGCTGCTGCAATGTTGAAACCAACTCAGCTCGGTTTCGGCGTTCAACAGGGCTGTGAAGCAGCTGCCCACGCAGCACGAGTATATATCAAAAACATGTCCGATGAAAAAGCCTTGGTCAAATTGGACTTTGCCAACGCTTTCAACTCAGTCAGAAGGGATGCTGCTCTCCAAGCAGTTTATAGAAATTTCCCTTCCCTTTATCCCTTCATAGAGTCGTGTTATAGTGTGACTTTCAAACTATTGTTTGGGGACCACGAAATTGACTCAAGTGAGGGCGTACAACAGAGGGAACCTTTCGCCCCCTTTCTATTTTGTTTGGTCATCAAGGAAGTCATAGAAGCACTCTCCAGCGAGCTCAATATCTGGTTCCTGGCACAACAGAATCTCTCCTGGAGGACATCAGTAAAATTAAAGACATGGGAGAAAGCCTGGGCCTTTCTTTAAACCCCACCAAATGTGAAATAGTTTCTACCAATCAACAGATGATCCAGAATATTAGTGCCGTTTTACCAGGAGCACGAGCCATTGATCCAGCCAATGGCACTCTCCTTGGTGCTCCTCTTGGGTCCAATGCCATCGATCTGATCCTAGAAAAAAAAGTCTCAGACCTCCGGACGATGGACAGCAGGATGAAAGACATTGACACACACGATGCCTTCTACTTACTCACCAGGTGCCTGTCAATCCCAAAACTTACCTACTTTCTGAGATGCTCCCCAGCCTTCAGCAGTCCAAAACTCAAGGAATATGATTCTCTCCTGAAGACCATGCTAGAGAGTGTATTGAATTTTTCCCTTGAAGATGGACAGTGGTTGCAAGCCTCACTTCCGGTCAGGCTTGGAGGGCTGGGAGTACGCAGATCTTCCCAGATTGCTCTACCAGCTTTCCTATCCTCCTCCATAGCATCAAACGAGTTGATAAGACAAATTCTTCCTGATACTCTCAGTGACTCAGCAGGAATAGAAGACCCTAGCTATGCCAGTGCTATCACCGAATGGGAGACTCTTGCTGCTCCAGCACCAAACCCTAGTACAGCACTGGCTCACAAACAGTCAACCTGGGATGGCCCGATTGCTAAAAAGGTGCTTGCCAACATGCTCAGGGCTGCAACATCAGATAGGGAGATTGCCCGTCTCCAGGCTGTGAGCGCACATCACTCCGGGGACTTCCTCCAAACAGTTCCCATATCGGCAATGGGAACGCGACTAGACCCTAAGACCCTCCGTATTGCAGTGGCTCTGCGCCTTGCTGCCCCAATTCACACAGAATATACGTGTATTTGCGGCGAAGTGCAAGCAGACCAATACGGTCTACATGGTCTTAACTGTTTCAAAACCAAGGGCTGGCATGCAAGACACAATGAGGTCAACGACATCATTAAGAGAACCCTTGCTACAGCTGGATGCCCTGCCGAGAGGGAGCCCCGATCACTAGCAGCCAACAATACCCACAACCCAGCAAACCACCCCGACGGGATCACCATCTATCCATGGAAAAATGGCAAGCTCTTAGCATAAGACTATACCTGTGTGCCCACACTGGCTGACACCTATATCCATCACAGTGTGGGGCGACAGGGAGGAGCTGCTGACCAAAGGGAAGAGTACAAGGTCAGCAAGTAAAGGGACATTAGCCAACAGTATCAATTTGTCCCAGTGGGATCAGAGACCTTGGGATCATGGGGAAAAAATGCCACACGTTTCTTTAAAGAATTGGGTTCCAGACTCATCGACACAACCAGGGACCCAAGGACAGCCACTTTCATGCTCCAGCGCCTCAGCGTCGCCATCCAGAGGGGAAATGCTTGCTGCATACTTGGCTCGCGTCCAGCCTCGGAGGAGCTGGAGGAAATTCATGATCTTTGATACATTGTGCCATTGTATTCATGTTTATGTTTTTTTTTCTGTAAATGTATTTTGTTTATTAATAAATGTTAACATAGAATATAAAATATATAGGGGGTGGTAGGAGAAGAAAATATTCAAACAGCTCCGGGGAGAACCTTGAGTTTTCCCTGAGGTACGTTTATTGTCTTCTCTGAGGATGAGGGTCCCCATTCCAGCTATAGAGGTGGTACTTCCCTATATATATATATATATATATATATATATATATATATATATATATATATATATATATATATATATATATATATAAATATATATATATATATATATATATATATATATATATATATATATATATATATATATATATATATATATATATATATATATGTCGTGCCGAATAGGCAGAACTTGCCATCTTGGCTTAAATAGCAACGCTCATCTTGCCATATAGGACAAGTGAAAATTTGTGTATGCAATAATTTCGCCAAAATCATTCTGAACCTAACGAAAAAAACATATTTCACTGTGTTTGTTTAGTATTAAATTACTGTAAACAAATCTAAAATATATTTAGTTGGGTTAGGCTAAAATAAATTGCTCTTGTTATAATAAGGTTAGGTAAGTTTTCTAAGATTCTTTTGGTGCAAAATTAAAAATTTTTACATTAACATTAATAAAATATATATATATTTAAACGTATAAGAGAAAATTTTAGAAAGAACTTAATTTTAAATGAGTTCTTGCTAATTGACCAGTTTTACATATTCGGCACGACATATATATATATATATATATATATATATATATATATATATATATATATATATATATATATATATATATATATATATATATATATATATATATATATATATACATATTTATATATATATAAGTACTTTACGTTTCGGTCTCTCAGACTGCTAAGGAAGTGCACGTTTGTACAGGTCCAGTTCAAGACAGGACAAGAAACTTTAGAAGTCAAGCAAGACAGGCAGGCCTGGTTAGGGAGGCCTGGCTAGGGAGGCCTGGCTAGGCAGGCCTGGCTAGGGAGGCCTAGCTAGAGAGGCTTGGCTAGGGAGGCCTGGCTAGGCAGGCCTGGCTAGGGAGGCCTAACTAGGGAGGCCTAACTAGGGAGGCCTGGCTAGGCAGGCCTGGCTAGGCAGGCCTGGCTAGGCAGGCCTGGCTAGGCAGGCCTGGCTAGGCAGGCCTGGCTAGGGAGGCCTGGCTAGGGAGGCCTGGCTAGGCAGGCCTGGCTAGGCAGGCCTGGCTAGGCAGGCCTGGCTAGGCAGGCCTGGCTAGGCAGGCCTGGCTAGGGAGGCCTAACTAGGGAGGCCTGGCTAGGCAGGCCTGGCTAGGGAGGCCTGGCTAGAGAGGCCTGGCTAGGCAGGCCTGGCTAGGGAGGCCTGGCTAGGGAGGCCTGGCTAGGCAGGCCTGGCTAGGGAGGCCTAACTAGGGAGGCCTGGCTAGGCAGGCCTGGCAAGGGATGCCTGGCTAGGGAGGCCTGGCTAGGCAGGCCTAGCTAGGGAGGCCTGGCTAGGCAGGCCTGGCTAGGGAGGCATGGCTAGGGAGGCCTGGCTAGGGAGGCCTGGCTAGGGAGGCCTGGCTAGGGAGGCCTGGCTAGGCAGGCCTGGCTAGGGAGGCCAGGCTAGGGAGGCCTGGCTAGGGAGGCCTGGCTAGGGAGGCCTGGCTAGGAAGGCCTGGCTAGGCAGGCCTGGCTAGGGAGGCATGGCTAGGGAGGCCTGGCTAGGAAGGCCTGGCTAGGGAGGCCTGGCTAGGGAGGCCTGGCTTGGGAGGCCTGGCTAGGGAGGCCTGGCTAGGGAGGCCTGGCTAGGGAGGCATGGCTAGGGAGGCCTGGCTAGCGAGGCCTGGCTAGGCAGGCCTGGCAAGGGACGCCTGGCTAGGGAGGCCTGGCTAGAGAGGCCTGGCTAGGCAGGCCTGGCTAGGGAGGCCTGGCTAGGCAGGCCTGGATAGGGAGGCCTGGCTAGGGAGGCCTGGCTAGGGAGGCCTGGCTAGGCAGGCCTGGCTAGGGAGGCCAGGCTAGGGAGGCCTGGCTAGGGAGGCCTGGCTAGGGAGGCCTGGCTAGGGAGGCCTGGCTAGGCAGGCCTGGCTAGGGAGGCATGGCTAGGGAGGCCTGGCTAGGAAGGCCTGGCTAGGGAGGCCTGGCTAGGGAGGCCTGGCTTGGGAGGCCTGACTAGGGAGGCCTGGCTAGGGAGGCCTGGCTAGGGAGGCATGGCTAGGGAGGCCTGGCTAGCGAGGCCTGGCTAGGCAGGCCTGGCAAGGGACGCCTGGCTAGGGAGGCCTGGCTAGAGAGGCCTGGCTAGGCAGGCCTGGCTAGGGAGGCCTGGCTAGGCAGGCCTGGATAGGGAGGCCTGGCTATGGAGGCTTGGCTAGGCAGGCCTGGCTAGGCAGGCCTGGCTAGGCAGGCCTGGCTAGGGAGGCCTAACTAGGGAGGCCTGGCTAGGCAGGCCTGGCTAGGGAGGCCTGGCTAGGGAGGCCTGGCTAGGCAGGCCTGGCTAGGGAGGCCTGGCTAGGGAGGCCTGGCTAGGCAGGCCTGGCTAGGGAGGCCTAACTAGGGAGGCCTGGCTAGGCAGGCCTGGCAAGGGATGCCTGGCTAGGGAGGCCTGGCTAGGCAGGCCTAGCTAGTGAGGCCTGGCTAGGCAGGCCTGGATAGGGAGGCATGGCTAGGGAGGCCTGGCTAGGGAGGCCTGGCTAGGGAGGCCTGGCTAGGGAGGCCTGGCTAGGCAGGCCTGGCTAGGGAGGCCAGGCTAGGGAGGCCTGGCTAGGAAGGCCTGGCTAGGAAGGCCTGGCTAAGGAGGCCTGGCTAGGCAGGCCTGGCTAGGGAGGCCTGGCTTGGGAGGCCTGGCTAGGGAGGCCTGGCTAGGGAGGCCTGGCTAGGGAGGCATGGTTAGGGAGGCCTGGCTAGGGAGGTCTGGCTAGGGAGGCCTGGCTAGCGAGGCCTGGCTAGGCAGGCCTGGCAAGGGACGCCTGGCTAGGGAGGCCTGGCTAGAGAGGCCTGGCTAGGCAGGCCTGGCTAGGGAGGCCTGGCTAGGCAGGCCTGGATAGGGAGGCCTGGCTATGGAGGCTTGGCTAGGCAGGCCTGGCTAGGGAGGCCTAGCTAGGGAGGCCTGGCTAGGGAGGCCTGGCTAGGGAGGCATAACTAGGGAGGCCTGGCTAGGCAGGCCAGGCAAGGGAGGCCTGGCTAGGGAGGCCTGGCTAGGCAGGCCTGGCTAGGGAGGCCTGGCTAGGCAGGCCTGGCTAGGGAGGCATGGCTAGGGAGGCCTGGCTAGGGAGGCCTGGCTAGGGAGGCCTGGCTAGGGAGGCCTGGCTAGGGAGGCCTGGCTAGGGAGGCCTGGCTAGGGAGGCCTGGCTAGGGAGGCCTGGCTAGGGAGGCCTGGCTAGGGAGGCCTGGCTAGGCAGGCCTGGCTAGGGAGGCATGGCTAGGGAGGCCTGGCTAGGGAGGCCTGGCTAGTGAGGCCTGGCTAGGCAGGCCTGACTAGGGAGGCCTGGCTAGGGAGGCCTGGCTAGGGAGGCCTGGCTAGGGAGGCCTGGCTAGGGAGGCCTGGCTAGGGAGGTCTGGCTAGGAAGGCCTGGCTAGGGAAGCCTGGCTAGGAAGGCCTGGCTAGGGAGGCCTGGCTAGGGAGGCCTGGCTATGGAGGCCTGCCTAGGAAGGCCTGGCTAGGATGGCCTGGCTAGGGAGGCCTGGCTAGGAAGGCGTGGCTAGGGAGGCCTGGCTAGGGAGAAATGGCTAGTAAGGCCTGGCTAGGGAGGCATGGCTAGGAAGGCCTGGCTAGGGAGGCCTGGCTACGGAGGCATGGCTAGGGAAGCCAGGCTAGGAAGGCTTGGGTATTGAAGCCAGGGTAGGGAGGCCTGACTAGGGAATCCAGGCTAGGGAGGCCAGGCTAGGGAGGCCTGGCTGGGGAGGTCTGGCTAGGGAAGCCAGGGTAGGGAGGCCTGGATAAGGATGCCAGGCTAGAGAGGCCTGGCTAGGGAAGCCAGGCTAGGAAGGCCTGTCTAGGGAAGCCAGGCTAGGGAGGTCCAGCTAGGGAAGCAAGGCTAGGAAGGCCTGGCTAGGGAAGCCAGGCTGGTGAGGCCAGGCTAGGGAAGCCAGGCTAGGAAGGCCTTGCTTGGGAAGCCAGGGTGGGGAGGCCAGGCTAGCGAAGCCAGGCTAGGAAGGCCTGGCTATAGAAGCGAGACTAGGAAGCTCTCGCTAGGGAAGCCAGGCTAGGGAGGCCTGGCTTGGGAAGCCAGACTATGAAGACCTGGCTAGGGAAGCCAGGTTAGGACGGCCTGGCTAGGGAAGCCAGGCTGAGGAGGCCAGGCTAGGGAAGCCAGGCTGATTAGGCCACGCTAGGGAGGCAAGGCTACGGAAGCCAGGCTAGGAATGCCTGGCTAGGAGGGCCTGGCAAGGAAAGCCAGTCTAGGGAAGCCAGGCTGGGGAGGCAAGGCTAGGGAAGCTAAGCTAGGGAAGCCAGGCTAGGGAGGCCAGGCTAGGAAGGCCTTGCTAGGGAACCAGGCTGGGGAGACCAGGCTAGGGAAACCAGGCTAGGGAAGCCAGGCTCGGAAGGCCTGGCTAGGAAGGCCTGGCTAGGTAAGCCAGGCTGGTTAGGCAAGGCTAGGGGAGCCAGGCTAGGTAGGCCAGGCTAGGGAAACCAGGCTAGGGAGGCCGGGCTAGGGAGGCCAGGCTAGGGAAGCCAGGCTATGAAAGCCAGGCTACGGAGGCCAGGCTAGAGAAGCCAGGATAGGGAAGCCAGGCTAGGGAGGTCAGGCTAGGGGAACCATACTAGGGAGGCCAATCTAGGAAGGCCATGCTAGGAAAACTATGCTAGGGAGGCCAGGCTAGGGAGGCCAGGCTAGGGAAGCCAGGCTAGGGAAACCAGGCTGGGGAGGCATGCTAGGGAAACCAGGCTAGAGAGGCCAGGCTAGGGAGGCCTGGCTAGGGAGGCCTGGCTAGTGAGGCCTGGCTAGGAAGGCCTGGCTAGGGAGGCCTGGCTATGGAGGCCTGGCTAGGGAGGCCAGGCTGGGGAGGCATGGTTAGGGAGGCCTGGCTAGGGAGGCCTGGCTAGGTAGGCCTGGCTAGGGAGGCCTGGCTAGGGAGACCTGGCTAGGGAGGCCTGGCTAGGGAGGCCAGGCTGGGGAGGCCTGGCTAGGAAGGCCTGGCTAAGGAGGCATGGCTAGGAAGGCCTGGCTAGGAAGACCTGGCAAGGGAGGCCTGGCTAGGAAGGCCCGGCTAGGGAGGCCTGGCTAGGAAGGCCTGGCAAAAGAGGCCTGGCAAGGAAGGCCTGGTTAGGGAGGTCTGGCTAGGAAGGCCTGGCTGGGGAAGCCTGGCTAGGGAGGCCTGGCTAGGGAGGCCTGGCTATGGAGGCCTGGCTAGGCAGGCCTGGCTAGGGAGGCCTGGCTAGGGAGGCCTGGCTAGGCAGGCCTGGCTAGGGAGGCCTGGCTAGGGAGGCCTGGCTAGGCAGGCCTGGCTAGGGAGGCATGGCTAGGGAGGCCTGGCTAGGGAGGCCTGGCTAGGGAGGCCTGGCTAGGCAGGCCTGACTAGGGAGGCCTGGCTAGGGAGGCCTGGCTAGGGAGGCCTGGCTAGGGAGGCCTGGCTAGGGAGGCCTGGCTAGGGAGGTCTGGTTAGGAAGGCCTGGCTAGGGAAGCCTGGCTAGGAAGGCCTGGCTAGGGAGGCCTGGCTAGGGAGGCCTGGCTAGGGAGGCCTGCCTAGGAAGGCCTGGCTAGGATGGCCTGGCTAGGGAGGCCTGGCTAGGAAGGCGTGGCTAGGGAGGCCTGGCTAGGGAGAAATGGCTAGTAAGGCCTGGTTAGGGAGGCATGGCTAGGAAGGCCTGGCTAGGGTCGCCTGGCTCCGGAGGCATGGCTAGGGAAGCCAGGCTAGGAAGGCTTGTGTATTCAAGCCAGGGTAGGGAGGCCTGGCTAGGGAAGCCAGGCTAGGGAGGCCAGGCTAGGGAGGCCTGGCTGGGGAGGTCTGGCTAGGGAAGCCAGGGTAGGGAGGCCTGGATAAGGATGCCAGGCTAGAGAGGCCTGGGTAGGGAAGCCAGGCTAGGAAGGCCTGGCTAGGGAAGCCAGGCTAGGGAGGCCCGGCTAGGGAAGCAAGGCTAGGAAGGCCTGGCTAGGGAAGCCAGGCTGGTGAGGCCCGGCTAGGGAAGCCAGGCTAGGAAGGCCTGGCTAGGGAAGCCAGGGTGGGGAGGCCAGGCTAGCGAAGCCAGGCTAGGAAGGCCTGGCTATAGAAGCCAGACTAGGAAGGTCTCGCTAGGGAAGCCAGGCTAGGGAGGCCTGGCTTGGGAAGCCAGGCTATGAAGACCTGGCTAGGGAAGCCAGGTTAGGACGGCCTGGCTAGGAAAGCCAGGCTGGGGAGGCCAGGCTAGGGAAGCCAGGCTGATGAGGCCACGCTAGGGAGGCCAGGCTACGGAAGTCAGGCTAGGAATGCCTGGCTAGGAGGGCCTGACAAGGAAAGCCAGTCTAGGGAAGCCAGGCTGGGGAGGCAAGGCTAGGGAAGCTAGGCTAGGGAAGCCAGGCTAGTGAGGCCAGGCTATGAAGGTCTTGCTAGGGAACCAGGTTGGGGAGGCCAGGCTAGGGAAACCAGGCTAGGGAAGCCAGGCTCAGAATGCCTGGCTAGGAAGGCCTGGCTAGGTAAGCCAGGCTAGGGAAGCCAGGCTAGTGAGGCCAGGCTAGGGAAACCAGACTAGGGAGGCCAGGCTAGGGAGGCCAGGCTAGGGAAGCCAGGCTATGAAAGCCAGGCTACGGAGGCCAGGCTAGAGAAGCCAGGCTAGGGAAGCCAGGCTAGGGAGGTCAGTCTAGGGGAACCAGACTAGGGAGGCCAATCTAGGGAGACCATGCTAGGAAAACTATGCTAGGGAGGCCAGGCTAGGGAGGCCAGGCTAGAGAAGCCAGGCTAGGGAAACCAGGCTGGGGAGGCATGCTAGGGAAACCAGGCAAGAGAGGCCAGGCTAGGGAGGCCTGGCTAGGAAGGCCTGGCTAGTGAGGCCTGGCTAGGAAGGCCTGGCTAGGGAGGCCTGGCTATGGAGGCCTGGCTAGGGAGGCAAGGCTGGGGAGGCATGCCTAGGGAGGCCTGGCTAGAGAGGCCTGGCTAGGGAGGCCTGGCTAGGGAGGCCTGGCTAGGGAGACCTGGCTAGGGAGGCCTGGCTAGGGAGGTCAGGCTGGGGAGGCCTGGCTAGGAAGGCCTGGCTAGGGACGCATGGCTAGGAAGGCCTGGCTAGTAAGACCTGGCAAGGGAGGCCTGGCTAGGAAGGACCGGCTAGGGAGGCCTGGCTAGGAAGGCCTGGCAAAAGAGGCCTGGCAAGGAAGGCCTGGTTAGGGAGGTCTGGCTAGGAAGGCCTGGCTGGGGAAGCCTGGCTAGGAAGACCTGGCTAGGGAGGACTGGCTAAAGAGGCCTGGCTAGGAAGGCCTGGCTAGGGAAGTCTGACAAGGGAGGCCTGGCTTGGAAGGCCTGGCTAGGAAGGCCTGGCTAGGGAGGCCTGGCTAGGAAGGCGTAACTAGTGAGGCCTGGCTAGGGAGGCATGGCTAGTAAGGCCTGGCTAGTGAGGCATGGCTAGGGAAGCCAGGCTAGGAATTCTTGGGTAGAGAAGCCAGAGTAGGGAGGCCTGGCTAGGGAAGCCAGGCTAGGGAGGCCAGGCTAGGGAGGCCTGGCTGGGGAGGTCTGGCTAGTGAAGCCAGGGTAGGGAGGCCTGGCTAAGGAAGCCATGCTAGAGAGGCCTGGCTAGGGAAGCCAGGCTAGGAAGGCCTGGCTAGGAAAGCCAGGCTAGGGAGGCCCGGCTAGGGAAGCAAAACTACGAAGGCCTGGCTAGGGAAGCCAGGCTGGTGAGGCCAGGCTAGGGAAGCCAGGCTAGGAAGGCCTTGCTAGGGAAGGCAGGGTGGGGAGGCAAGGCTAGGGAAGCCAGGGTAGGGAGGCCTGGCTAAGGAAGCCATGCTAGAGAGGCCTGGCTAGGGAAGCCAGGCTAGGAAGGCCTGGCTAGGAAAGCCAGGCTAGGGAGGCCCGGCTAGGGAAGCAAAACTACGAAGGCCTGGCTAGGGAAGCCAGGCTGGTGAGGCCAGGCTAGGGAAGCCAGGCTAGGAAGGCCTTGCTAGGGAAGGCAGGGTGGGGAGGCCAGGCTAGCGAAGCCAGGCTAGGAAAGCCTGGCTATGGAAGCCAGACTAGAAAGGCCTGGCTAGGGAAGCCAGGCTAGGGAGGCCTGGCTTGGGAAGCCAGGCTATGAAGGCCTGGCTAGGGAAGCCAGGTTAGGACGGCCTGGCTAGGGAAGCCAGGCTGGGGAGGCCAGGCAAGGGAAGCCAGGCTCATGAGGCCAGGCTAGGGAGGCCAGGCTAGGGAAGCCAGGCTAGGAATGCCTGGCTAGGAGGGCCTGGCAAGGACAGCCAGTCTAGGGAAGCTAGGCTGGGGAGGCATGGCTAGGGAAGCTAGGCTAGGGAAGCCAGGCTAGGGAGGCCAGGCTAGGAAGACCTGGCTAGGGAACCAGGCTGGGGAGGCCAGGCTATGGAAGCCAGGCTAGGGAAGCCAGGCTCTGAAGACCTGGCTAGGAAGGCCTGGTTATGGAAGCCAGGCTGGTTAGGCAAGGCTATGGGAGCTAGGCTAGGCAGGCAAGGCTAGGGAAACCAGGCTAGGGAGGCCGGGCTAGGGAGGCCAGGCTAGAGAAACCAGGTTAGGGAGGCCAGGCTAGGGAGGCCAGGCTAGGGAAACTAGGCTAGGGAGGCCAGGCTAGGGAGGCCAGGCTAGGGAAGCCAGGCTAGGGAAGCCAGGCTAGGGAGGCCAGGCTAGGGAAACCAGGACAGGGAGGCCAGGCTAGGGAGGCCAGGCTAGGGAAGCCAGGCTATGGAAGCCAGGCTAGGGAAGCCAGGTTAGAGAAGCCAGGCTAGGGAAGCCAGGCTAGGGAGGCCAGGCTAGGGGAACAAGACTAGGGAGGCCAATCTAGGGAGGCCAGGCTAGGAAAACTGTGCTAGGGAGGCCAGGCTAGATAGGCAAGGCTAGGGAAGCCAGGCTATAGAAACCAGGCTAGGGAGGCAGGCTAGGGAAACTAGGCTAGAGAGGCCAGGCTATGGAGGAGAGGCTAGGGAAACCAGACTAGGGAATCCAGGCTGGGTAGGCCAGTCTAGGGAAACCAGGTTAGGGAGGCCAGGCTATGGAAACCTGGCTAGGTAGGCCAGGCTAGGGAGGTCAGGCTAGGGAGGTCAGGCTAGGGAAGCCAGGCTGGGGAGACCAGGCTATGGAGGCTAGGCTAGGGACTCCAGGCTAGGGAGGCCAGGCTAGGGACTCCATGCTAGGGAAACAAGGCTAGGAAAACCTGGCTACATAGGCCAGGCTAGGGAAACCAGTCTATGGAGGCCAGGCTAGGGAGGCCAGGATAGGGAAGCCAGGCTATGGAAGCCAAGCTATTGAGTCCAGGCTAGGAAAACCAGGCTAGGGAGGCCAGGCTAGGGAGGCCAGGCTAGGAAAACTAGGCTAGGGATGCCAGGCTAGGGAGGCCAGGCTAAGGAAACTAGGCTAGGGATGCCAGGCTAGGGACGCCAGGCTAGGGAAGCCAGGCTAGGAAGTCCTGGCTACGGAAGCCAGGCTGGGAAGACCAGGCTAGGGAAGCCAGACTAGGGAAGCCAGGCTGGGAAGGCCAGGCTAGGGAAGCCAGGCTAGGGATGCCAGGCTAGGGAAGCCAGGCAAAGGAAGCCAGGCTAGGGAGGCCAGGCTAGGGAGGCCTGGCTAGGAAGGCCTGGATACGGAAGCCAGGCTGGGAAGACGGGGCTAGGGAAGCCAGGCTAGGGAAGCCAGGCTAGGGAGGCAAGGCTAGAGAAGCTAGGCTGAGGAGGCCAGGCTAGGGAAGCCAGGCAAAGGAGGCCATGCTAGGGAGGCCACTCTAGGGAAGCCAGTCTACGTAGGCCAGGCTAGGGACGCCAGGCTAGGGAGGCCAGGCTAGGGAAACCAGGCTAGGGAGGCCAGGCTAGGGAGTCCAGGCTAGGGAAACAAGGCTAGGGAAACCTGGCTAAATAGGCCAGGCTAAGGAAACCAGGCTAGGGAGGCAAGGCTAGGGAGACCAGGCTAAGGAAGCCAGGCTAGGGAAGCCAGGCTAGGGAGGCCAGCTAGGGAAACCAGGCTAGGGAGGCCAGGCTAGTGAGGCCAGGCTAGGAAAACTAGGCTAGGGATGCCAGGCTAGGGAGGCCAGGCTAGGGAAACTAGGCTAGGGAAGCCAGGCTAGGAAGGCATGGCTACGGGAACCAGGCTGGGAAGACCAGGCTAGGGAAGCCAGGCTAGGAAAGCCAGGCTGGGGAGGTCAGGCTAGGGAAGCCAGGCTAGGGAGGCCAGACTAGGGAAGCCAGGCAAAGGAGGCCAGGCAAAGGAGGCCAGGCTAGGGAGGCCAGGCTATAGAGGCCAGGCTAGGGAGGCCAGGCTAGGGAGGCCAGGCTAGGGAGGCCAGGCTAGGGAGGCCAGCCTAGGGAAACCAAGCTAGGGAGTCCAGGCTAGGGAAACCTGGCTAGGTAGGCCAGGGTAAGTAGGCCAGGCTAGGGAGGCCAGGCTAGGAAGGTCAGGCTTGGGAAGCCAGGGAGGGAAGGCCAGACTAGGGAAGTCAGGCTGTGGAGGCCAGGCTAAGGAAGCCACGCTAGGGAAGCCAGGCTAGGGAGGCAAGGCTAGGGAAGCCAGGCTGGGGAGGCCAGGCTAGGGAAGCCAGGCAAAGGAGGCCAGTCTAGAGAAACCAGGCTAGGGAGGCCAGGCTAGGGAGGCTAGGCTAGGGAGGCCAGTCTACTTAGACCAGGTTAGGGAGTCCAGGCTAGGGAAGCCAGGCTAGGGAGGCCAGCCTAGGGAGGCCAGGCTATGGAGTCCAGGCTAGGGAAACCTGGCTAGGTAGGCCAGGGTAGGTAGGCCAGGCTAGGGAGGCCAGGCTAGGAAGGTCAGGCTTGGGAAGCCAGGGAGGGGAGGCCAGGCTAGGGAAGCCAGGCTAGGGAAGCCAGGCTGGGGAGGCCAGGCTAGGGAAGCCACGCTAGGGAAGCCAGGCTAGGGAGGCAAGGCTAGGGAAGCCAGGCTGGGGAGGCCAGGCTAGGGAAGCCAGGCAAAGGAGGCCAGTCTAGGGAAACCAGGCTAGGGAGGCCAGGCTAGGGAGGCTAGGCTAGGGAGGCCAGTCTACTTAGACCAGGTTAGGGAGGCCAGGCTAGGGAAACCAGGCTAGGGAGGCCAGCCTAGGGAGGCCAGGCTAGGGAGTCCAGGCTAGGGAAACCAGGCTAGGGAAACCTGGCTAAATAGGCCAGGCTAGGGAAACCAAGCTAGGTAGGCCAGGCTAGGGAGGCCAGGCTAAGGAGGCCAGGCTAGGGAAGCCAGGCTGGGGAGGCCAGGCTTGGAAAGCCAAGCTAGGGATACCAGGCTAGGGAGGCCAGGCTAGGGAGGCCAGGCTAGGGAGGCCAGGCTAGGGAAGCCAGGCTAGGGAACCCAAACTAGGTAGGCCAGGCTAAGAAGTCCAGGCTAGGAAGGCCAGTCTAGGGAGGCCAGGCTAGGTAGGCCAGGCTAGGGAGGCCAGGCTAGGTAGGCCATGCTAGGGATGCCAGATAGGTAGGCCAGGCTAGGTAGGCCATGCTAGGGATGCCAGGTAGGTAGGCCAGGCTAGGTAGGCCAGGCTAGGGAGGCCAGGCTAGGGAGGCCAGGCTAGGGAGGCCAGGCTAGGGAGGCCAGGCTAAGGAGGCCAGGCTAGGGAGGCCAGGCTAGGGAGGCCAGGCTAGGGAGGCCAGGCTAGGGAGGCCAGGCTAGGGAGGCCAGGCTAGGGAAGCCAGGCTTGGGATGCCAGACTAGGGAGGCCAGGCTATGGAGGCCAGGCTAGGGAAACCAGGCTAAGTAGGCCAGGGTATGGAGGACAGGCTAGAAAGGCCAGGTTAGGGATGCCAATCTAGGGAGGCCAGGCTAGGGATGCCAGGCTAGGTAGGCCATGCGAGGGATGCCAGGTAGGTAGGCCAGGCTAGGTAGGCCAGGCTAGGGATGCCAGGCTAAGGAGGCCAGGCTAGGGAGGCCAGGCTAGGGAGGCCAGGCTAGGGATGCCAGGTAGGTAGGCCAGGCTAGGTAGGCCAGGCTAGGGAGGCCATGCTAGGGATGCCAGGTAGGTAGGCCAGGCTAGGGAGGGGAGGACAGGCTAGGAAGGCCAGGCTAGGGAGGCGAGGCTAGGGAGGCCAGGCTAGGGAGGCCAGGCTAGGGAGGCCAGGCTAGGAAGGCCAGGCTAGGGAGGCCAGGCTAGGGAGGCCAGGCTAGGGAGGCCAGGCTAGGGAGGCCAGGCTAGGTAGGCCAGGCTAGGGAGGCCAGGCTAGGGAAGCCAGGCTAGGGAGGGCAGTCTAGGGAGGCCAGGCTAGGGAAATCAGACTAAGTAGGCCAGGCTAGAGAGGCCAGGCTAGGGAAGTCAGGCTGGGGAGGCCAGGCTAGGTAGGCCAGGCT
Organism: Cherax quadricarinatus; assembly: GCF_038502225.1. Lineage (NCBI taxonomy): Eukaryota > Metazoa > Arthropoda > Malacostraca > Decapoda > Parastacidae > Cherax > Cherax quadricarinatus. The sequence continues at coordinate 37,365,815 of NC_091322.1, read as the reverse complement.
AGGGAAACCAGGCTAGGAAGGCCAGGCTAGGGAGGCCAGGCTAGGGAGGCCAGGCTAGGGAGGCCAGGCTAGGGAGGCCAGGCTAGGGAGGCCAGGCTAGGTAGGCCAGGCTAGGGAGGCCAGGCTAGGGAGGCCAGGCTAGGGAGGCCAGGCTAGGGAGGCCAGGCTAGGGATGCCAGGCTAGGGAGGCCAGGCTAGGGAGGCCAGGCTAGGGAGGCCAGGCTAGGGAGGCCAGGCTAGGGAGGCCAGGCTAGGGAGGCCAGGCTAGGGATGCCAGGCTAGGGAGGCCAGGCTAGGGATGGGCTAGGGATTCCAGGCTAGGGAGACCAGGCTAGGGATTCCAGGCTAGGGAGGCCAGGCTAGGGAGGCCAGGCTAGGGAGGCCAGGCTAGGGATGCAAGGCTAGGGAGGCCAGGCTAGGGATGCCAGGCTAGGGAGGCCAGGCTAGGGAGGCCAGGCTAGGGAGGCCAGGCTAGGGAGGCCAGGCTAGGTAGGCCAGGCTAGGGAGGCCAGGCTAGGGAGGCCAGGCTAGGGAGGCCAGGCTAGGGAGGCCAGGCTAGGTAGGCCAGGCTAGGGAGGCCAGGCTAGGGAGGCCAGGCTAGGGTAACCAGACTGTAACACAACCTGGATCTTCACCTCCCACATCTCCGGATATTTCTTATTTCCGTCTTGGTTTACCAAATGAATTGAATCATTCGCTGGAGGTAATGGAGAGGGAGAGGTGAGGGACGGATGAAAGGGAGGGAGGAAGCCAGGAAGAAAGAAGAAAAGAGGGGAAAGAAAGGGTAGTGGAAGAGACATAGAGGGGAACTATGAGGCACGTGAGGAAAAGACGTGAGGGGAAGTGGGGCGGTAGAGGAAGGAGAAGGAAGGTAGGGAGAAAAGAAGGGAAGGAAGAAGAGAGGAAAGAAAGAGGGAGGGTAAGAAGGAGAGTTTCAAGTTCTCTGAGTTGCTTGAAGGAGATTATAATTCCTCTTCTGTTTGTTTGTATGTGTGTTTGTATGTTTACGTGTGTTTGTATGTGTGCATGTGCGTGTGTTTTTATGTGCGTATGCATGTATGTTTGCATGTGTGTGTATGTGTGTATGCAAGTCTGTGTGTTTGTATGTGTGTTTGTATGTGTGTATGTACGTGTGTTTTTATGTGCGTATGCATGTATGTTTGCATGTGCGTGGATGTGTGTTTGTAGTATGTGTGCGTATGTGTTTGTATGTATGTGTGTTTCTATATATGTTTTTATTTGTGTAAGTATGTGTGTTTGTTTATGTGCATGTATGTATGTACGTCTGTATATGTATGCATGTATGTTTGCATGTGGGCATGTATGTATGTTTCTATGTGTGTGTTTTTTGTGTTTGTATGTATGTATGTATGTTTGTATGTGTATATATACGTATGTATTCTTGCATATATTTATGAATATGTGAAAGGTATGTGAGTATATGTCTGTATGTGTATGTACGTCTGTGTCTGTATGTATGCATGTATATTTGTACGTGTGTATGTATATCTGTTTTTATGTGTGTACATATGTGTATTTGCATGGGTGTATGTATGCTTGTATGCATAAATATATGTATTTATGTATGTATATTTATGTATGTATATTAGCAGTTTGGAGGGATATGTTGAATGATGATGAAAGTATTTTCTTTTTGGGGATTTTCTTTCTTTTTTGGGTCACCCTGCCTCGGTGGGAGACGGCCGACTTGTTGAAAAAATATTCTAAATGTGCATGTCTATATGTATGTTTGTGTGTATATATGTTTGTATGTGTGTGTGTGTCTGAGTGTGTTTTTGTATGAACGTAATAATAGCCAGATAGAACACATGCCGTTCAGTAGATTTCAAAGTAATGTTAAACCTATAACTGACAACTAGTCGTGAGAGAGAGAGAAAGAGAGAGCGAGAGAGAGAGAGAGAGAGAGAGAGAGAGAGAGAGAGAGAGAGAGAGAGAGAGAGAGAGAGAGAGAGAGAGAGAGAGAGAGAGAGAGAGAGAGAGAGAGAGAGAGAGAGAGAGAGAGAGAGAGAGGTAAGGAGGGAGGGAGAGAGAGGGAGTGGGAAAGAAACAGGAAGAGAGAATATCAATTGAACACTACTTTCTAAGGGAGAAACTGTTTTTCGATCCTTTGGTTACAAGCAGGGCAGTGCCTGGCAGTGCCCGGTAGTATCAGTCAGAATAATGAATAACTAACACACAGGAGAGAGAAGCTTACGACGACGTTTCGGTCCAACTTGGACCATTAACAAAGTTACAGTAACACAAAAGAGTGAGGGAGCAAGTATAGATAGGCGAGGGGGACAGGGACGGGACCAAGAGAGGAAGACAAAGTAGTGGTGGTGGTGGTGGTGGTGGTAAGGCTGATAGTGGAAGTAATAGCAGTATTAGAAAGTAGGAAGAGTAGTTTTAGTTGCACAAGAGATAGGAAAGGGAATGAAGGGAGACAAAAATAATAGTAGCAGTTGTAGCACAAATAGACTGGTAGACGTCTATTTCTAAGGACAAGAAAAAGGAGCACTGAAGGAGACCTACTGGCCGCACAAAGGGTAAGACCAACAACACAGAAGTGAGCCAACAATAAAGTTCAGACGACCCTCGGAGCTGCAGCATCCCCAGCCCCTCCAGAGTACAGTCGCTGTATATTCCACCTCTAGGACTCAAGTCTAGCTAACCGGTTTCCCCCAAATCCCTTCATAAATGTTACTTTGCTCACACTCCAACAGCACCTCAAGTCATGAAAGTCACTACCCTCCACTCACTCCAGTCTAAAGCTATCACACACGCCTGTGGGATATCCAAGCCTATCGCCTCTCGCATTCAAAATCTCATTTACCTCATCCCTCCCTCCTGCCTTTCCTGGGACTACTCCTACTCCTATTTCAATCCTTAGATGCACCTATGTACAGGGCTAGGTGCACCTTGCAGGCTAGATATACTAATAGGCCAGATGCACCTAAAAGGCTACGTGTACCTACGAGGCTAGGTGAACCCATGTACTGGGCTACGTGCACCAAAGAGGCTAGGTGCACCTATGTTTGGGGCTAGGTCAGCTAGATACACAGTAGTGGGACGGGATGTTTGGAATTCATCCGCCACCAGCAAACAACAATGTAATTTATAAAGTTTACGAGTATTTATAAACAGGAAAAAATGTTTTTACCTCAGTAACGTAAACACACACACACACACACACACACACACACACACACACACACACACACACACACACACACACACACACACACACACACACACACACACATACACACACACACACACAGCACAGGTGTAGTGCAGGCTTGATCCTTCGTCTTCTCATCTTTGTCACTTCAAGCACGGGAAATGGCACGCACCAGCTGGGTTTACCTCTCCAACCTGAAGATACGCTCTAGAGCTCTTGATCCAATAAGCTCTAGTTACCTTCTGCTCTTTGTTTTCCCTTAGGATCACAGGTAATCAATAATAATAATAATTATAATTGTACCTAATAAGTAATGTTATCTCCTCTTTCTCCCAACTACAAAAAATAAGTGATACTGACAGGTAAAACAGAAACACACGAAACACAGAATGAGAACTAACAAAAAGAGTGAATAATAGCACGAAAGCATTAAACAGAAGAGGAAAAGAAAGAAACAGACATACAAACGGACAGACAGACAGAAAGACAGAGACAGGCAGAAAGACAAAGACAGACAAACAGACAGACAGACAGACAGACAGACAGACAGACAGACAGACAGACAGACAGACAGACAGACAGAGGAGTAAAGCAAGGAAATAGGGTTCAATTACCTTGAGACAGTCTTGCCAAGAGTGCTCCATTACTGCAACATTCTGAGGCAGGCAGCGTCTGCGAGGAGCCCAGCGATCACCCAGACCTGAGTCAGGACCTTGATACCCGCCACCCTCCGAGTGACGAGGCTGGCAAGCAGCAGATAGCGAAGACGGGAGCGGAGGGAACACAGAAGGGAACGGAGAGGGACCAAAGAAAGGGGAAGGAGAGAGAAGGAACGGGAGATAGAAAAAAAAGAGGGGAAAATGAAATAAAAATTACCAGTGTGAAGGGGCATCTGATGTATATATATATATATATATATATATATATATATATATATATATATATATATATATATATATATATATATATATATATATATATATATATATATATATATATATATATATATATATAACAGTTTCACTCGTAAAGTAGGAGAGTTTCGCTCAGCTTTAAGCTTTATCACGACACTATAGGTTGTCTCTCTTCTCTATGGTGTAACCCGAGGGCGAGCAAGACACAGACGCAGTGAGACACAGACGCAGCGAGACACAGACGCAGCGAGACACAGACGCAGTGAGACACAGACGCAGCAAGACACAGACGCAGTGAGACACAGACGCAGCGAGACACAGACGCAGCGAGACGCAGACGCAGCGAGACACAGACGCAGCGAGACACAGACGCAGCGAGACACAGACGCAGCGAGACACAGACGCAGCGAGACGCAGACGCAGCGAGACACAGACGCAGCGAGACACAGACGCAGTGAGACACAGACGCAGCGAGACACAGACGCAGCGAGACACAGACGCAGCGAGACGCAGACGCAGCGAGACACAGACGCAGCGAGACACAGACGCAGCGAGACACAGACGCAGCGAGACACAGACGCAGCGAGACACAGACGCAGCGAGACACAGACGCAGTGAGACACAGACGCAGCGAGACACAGACGCAGCGAGACACAGACGCAGCGAGACACAGACGCAGCGAGACACAGACGCAGCGAGACACAGACGCAGCGAGACACAGACGCAGCGAGACACAGACGCAGCGAGACACAGACGCAGCGTCAAGCGAGAACATTGATCAAGGTGTCACTGTATTGGATTCTAACCCAAGCAAAAAAAATAATAAATTACTAAAACTGACGGGAAGATCAATTTGGTTCACGTGGAGTGAAGGATGGTTCATCATGGTTCACGTGGAGTGAAGGATGGTTCATCATGGTTCACGTGGAGTGAAGGATGGTTCATCATGGTTCACGTGGTGTGAAGGATGGTTCATCATGGTTCACGTGGAGTGAAGGATGGTTCATCATGGTTCACGTGGAGTGAAGGATGGTTCATCATGGTTCACGTGGTGTGAAGGATGGTTCATCATGGTTCACGTGGTGTGAAGGATGGTTCATCATGGTTCACGTGGTGTGAAGGATGGTTCATCATGGTTCACGTGGTGTGAAGGATGGTTCATCATGGTTCACGTGGTGTGAAGGATGGTTCATCATGGTTCACGTGGAGTGAAGGATGGTTCATCATGGTTCATGTGGAGTGAAGGATGGTTTATCATGGTTCACGTGGAGTGAAGGATGGTTCATCATGGTTCACGTGGAGTGAAGGTTGGTTCATCATGGTTCATGTGGAGTGAAGGTTGGTTCATCATGGTTCATGTGGAGTGAAGGATGGTTCATCATGGTTCATGTGGAGTGAAGGTTGGTTCATCATGGTTCATGTGGAGTGAAGGTTGGTTCATCATGGTTCATGTGGAGTGAAGGATGGTTCATCATGGTTCACGGGGAGTGAAGGATGGTTCATCATGGTTCATGTGGAGTGAAGGATGGTTCATCATGGTTCATGTGGAGTGAAGGTTGGTTCATCATGGTTCATGTGGAGTGAAGGTTGGTTCATCATGGTTCATGTGGAGTGAAGGATGGTTCATCATGGTTCACGGGGAGTGAAGGATGGTTCATCATGGTTCACGGGGAGTGAAGGTTGGTTCATCATGGTTCATGTGGAGTGAAGGATGGTTCATCATGGTTCACGGGGAGTGAAGGATGGTTCATCATGGTTCATGTGGAGTGAAGGATGGTTCATCATGGTTCATGTGGAGTGAAGGTTGGTTCATCATGGTTCATGTGGAGTGAAGGATGGTTCATCATGGTTCACGGGGAGGGAAGGATGGTTCATCATGGTTCATGTGGAGTGAAGGATGGTTCATCATGGTTCATGTGGAGTGAAGGTTGGTTCATCATGGTTCATGTGGAGTGAAGGATGGTTCATCATGGTTCACGTGGAGTGAAGGATGGTTCATCATGGTTCATGTGGAGTGAAGGTTGGTTCATCATGGTTCATGTGGAGTGAAGGATGGTTCATCATGGTTCACGGGGAGTGAAGGTTGGTTCATCATGGTTCATGTGGAGTGAAGGATGGTTCATCATGGTTCACGGGGAGTGAAGGATGGTTCATCATGGTTCACGGGGAGTGAAGGTTGGTTCATCATGGTTCATGTGGAGTGAAGGATGGTTCATCATGGTTCACGGGGAGTGAAGGATGGTTCATCATGGTTCATGTGGAGTGAAGGATGGTTCATCATGGTTCATGTGGAGTGAAGGATGGTTCATCATGGTTCATGTGGAGTGAAGGATGGTTCATCATGGTTCACGGGGAGTGAAGGATGGTTCATCATGGTTCATGTGGAGTGAAGGATGGTTCATCATGGTTCATGTGGAGTGAAGGATGGTTCATCATGGTTCACGGGGAGTGAAGGATGGTTCATCATGGTTCATGTGGAGTGAAGGTTGGTTCATCATGGTTCATGTGGAGTGAAGGTTGGTTCATCATGGTTCATGTGGAGTGAAGGATGGTTCATCATGGTTCATGTGGAGTGAAGGATGGTTCATCATGGTTCATGTGGAGTGAAGGTTGGTTCATCATGGTTCATGTGGAGTGAAGGATGGTTCATCATGGTTCACGTGGAGTGAAGGATGGTTCATCATGGTTCATGTGGAGTGAAGGATGGTTCATCATGGTTCATGTGGAGTGAAGGATGGTTCATCATGGTTCATGTGGAGTGAAGGATGGTTCATCATGGTTCACGGGGAGTGAAGGATGGTTCATCATGGTTCATGTGGAGTGAAGGATGGTTCATCATGGTTCACGGGGAGTGAAGGATGGTTCATCATGGTTCACGGGGAGTGAAGGATGGTTCATCATGGTTCACGGGTGTGAAGGATGGTTCATCATGGTTCACGGGGAGTGAAGGATGGTTCATCATGGTTCATGTGGAGTGAAGGATGGTTCATCATGGTTCATGTGGAGTGAAGGATGGTTCATCATGGTTCACGGGGAGTGAAGGATGGTTCATCATGGTTCATGTGGAGTGAAGGATGGTTCATCATGGTTCATGTGGAGTGAAGGATGGTTCATCATGGTTCACGGGGAGTGAAGGATGGTTCATCATGGTTCACGTGGAGTGAAGGATGGTTCATCATGGTTCACGTGGTGTGAAGGATGGTTCATCATGGTTCACGTGAAGCGAAGAATGGTTCATCATTGTTCACGTGAAGTGAGGCTGGTTCATCATGGTTCACGTGAAGCGAAGAATGGTTCATCATGGTTCACGTGAAGCGAAGAATGGTTCATCATGGTTCACGTGAAGTGAGGCTGGTTCATCATGGTTCACGTAAAGTGAAGAATGGTTCATCATGGTTCACGTGAAGCGAAGAATGGTTCATCGTGGTTCACGGGGAGTGAAGGATGGTTCATCATGGTTCACGGGTGTGAAGGATAGTTCACGGGGAGTCATGGTTCACGGGAAGTGAAGGATGGTTCATCATGGTTCACGGGGAGTGAAGGATGGTTCATCATGGTTCACGGGGAGTGAAGGATGGTTCATCATGGTTCACGGGGAGTGAAGGATGGTTCATCATGGTTCACGGGGAGTGAAGGATGGTTCATCATGGTTCACGGGGAGTGAAGGATGGTTCATCATGGTTCACGGGGAGTGAAGGATGGTTCATCATGGTTCACGGGGAGTGAAGGATGGTTCATCATGGTTCACGGGGAGTGAAGGATGGTTCATCATGGTTCACGGGGAGTGAAGGATGGTTCATCATGGTTCACGGGGAGTGAAGGATGGTTCATCATGGTTCACGGGGAGTGAAGGTTGGTTCATCATGGTTCATGTGGAGTGAAGGATGGTTCATCATGGTTCACGGGGAGTGAAGGATGGTTCATCATGGTTCACGGGGAGTGAAGGATGGTTCATCATGGTTCATGTGGAGTGAAGGATGGTTCATCATGGTTCATGTGGAGTGAAGGATGGTTCATCATGGTTCATGTGGAGTGAAGGAAGAATGGTTCATCATGGTTCATGGAGTGAAGGATGGTTCATCATGGTTAATGTGGTAGTGAAGGATGGTTCATCATGGATTTCATGTAGGTGAAGGTTAGGTTCATCATAGGTTCACGAGAGTGAAGGATGGTTCATCATGGTTCACAGGAGTGAAGGATAGGTTTCATCATAGGTTCACGAGGAGTGAAAGGTTAGTTCATCATGGTTCATGTGGAGTGAAGGATGGTTCATCATGGTTCACAGGGGAGTGAAGGATGGTTCATCATAGGTTCACAGGGAGTGAAGGATGGTTCATCATAGGTTCACGGGGAGTGAAGGATGGTTCATCATGGTTCACGAGGTGAAGGAATATGGTTCATCATGGTTCACAGGGAGTGAAGGATGGTTCATCATGGTTCACAGGGAGTGAAGGATGGTTCATCATGGTTCACGGGGAGTGAAGGATGGTTCATCATGGTTCACAGGGGAGTGAAGGATGGTTCATCATGGTTCACGGGGAGTGAAGGATGGTTCATCATGGTTCATTCGAGGAGTGAAGGATGGTTCATCATGGTTCACGGGGTGGGAGGTGAAGGTTGGTTCATCATGGTTCACGTGGAGTGAAGGATGGTTCATCATGGTTCACTTGGAGTGAAGGATGGTTCATCATGGTTCATGGGTGGAGTGAAGGATGGTTCATCATGGTTCATGTAGGTGAAGGATGGTTTCATCATGGTTCATGTGGAGTGAAGGATGGTTCATCATGGTTCACGGGGGAGTGAAGGATAGGTTCATCATGGTTCATGGAAGTGAGATGGTTCATCATGGTTCATGTGGGGAGTGAAGGATGGTTCATTACGGTTCACGTGGTGTGAAGGATAGTTCTTCATGGTTCACGTGAAGTGAAGATTGGTTCATCATGGTTCACGTGGAGTGAACGATGGTTCATCATGGTTCAAGGGAAGTGAAGATTGGTTCATCATGCTGTGGTCACTGTTGTGGTCGATGCTGTGGTTGATGTGGTCACTGTTGTGGTCGATGTTGTATTCACTGCCGTGGTCGATACTGTGCTCACTGCTGTGGTCGATGTTGTGGTCGATGTTGTATTCACTGCCGTGGTCGATACTGTGCTCACTGCTGTGGTCGATGTTGTGGTCGATGCTTTGATCACTGCTGTAGTCACTGCTGTAGTCACTGCTGTAGTCAATCTTGTGGTCAACGCTTTGCACATTGCAGTGGTCACTTGTGGTGAGGGAGTGAGAGGGATTGCTGTGGTGTGGGAGTGAGCGGGGTCGCTGTGGTGTGGGAGAGGTGCTGCTGTGGTGTGGGAGTGAGGTTGCTGTTGTGTGGGAGTGGGATTGCTGTGATGTGGGAGTAGGGTTGTTGTGGAGTAGGAGTGCGGTTGCAGTGGTGTGGGAGTAAGGTTGCTGTTATGTGGGAATGAGGCTGTTGTGGTGTGGGAGAGGGGTTGCTGTGGTGTTGGAGAGGGACTGCTGTAGTGTGGGAGTGGGGTTGCTGTGGTGTGGGAGTGAGGTTGCTGTGGTGAGGGAGTGGGGTTGCTGTGGTGTGGGAGTGGGGATGCTGTGGTGTGGGAGTGGGGTTGCTGTGATGTGGGAGTTGGGTTGCTGTGGTGTGGGAGTGGGGTTGCTGTTGTGTGGGAGAGAAGTTGCTGTGGTGTGGGAGTGGGCTTCCTGTGGTGTGGGAGAGGGGTTGCTGTGGAGTGCGAGTGGGCTTGCTGTGGTGTGGGAGTGGGGATGCTGTGGTGTGGGAGAAAGCTTGCTGTGGTGTGGGAGAGGGGTTGCTGTGGTGTGGGAGTGGGGTTGCTGTAGTGTGAGAGTAGGGTTGTTGTGTGGGAGAGGGGTTGTTGTGGTGTGGGAGTGGGGTTGCTGTGATTTGGAAGTGGAGGTGTTGTGGTGTAGGAGTGGGGTTGCTGTGGTGCGGGAAAGGGGTTGTTGTGGTGTGGGAGTGGGGTTGCTGTGGTGTGAAAGAGGGATTGCTGTGTTGTGGGAGATGTGTTGCTGTGGTATGGGAGTGGGGTTGCTCTGGTGTGGGAATGGGGTTGCTCTGATTTGGAAGTGGGTTGCTTTCGTGTGGGAATGGGGTTGCTGTGGTGTGGGAGTTGGGTTGCTGTGGTGTGGGAGTGGGGATGCTGTGGTGTGGGAGTGGGGATGAGTTGGTGTGGGAGTGGGGTTGCTGTAGTGTGAGAGAGGGGTTGCTGTGGTGTGGGAGTGGGGTTGCTGTGATTTGGAAGTGGAGGTGTTGTGGTATAGGAGTGGGGTTGCTGTGGTGCGGGAAAGGGGTTGCTGTGGTGTGGGAGTGGGGTTGCTGTGGTGTGAAAGAGGGATTGCTGTGTTGTGGGAGTTGGGTTGCTGTGGTATGGGAGTGGGGTTGATGTGGTGTGGGAATGGGGTTGCTCTGATTTGGAAGTGGGTTGCTTTCGTGTGGGAATGGGGCTGCTGTGGTGTGGGAGTTGGGTTGCTGTGGTGTGGGAGTGGGGATACTGTGGTGTGAGATTGGGGATGAGTTGGTGTGGGAGTGGGGTTGCTGTAGTGTGAGAGAGGGGTTGCTGTGGTGTGGGAGTGGGGTTGCTGTGGTGTGAGAGTGGGATTGCTGTCTTGTGGGAGTGGGGCTGTTGTGGTGTGGCAGTGGGGTTGCTGTGGTGTGGAAGTCGGGTTGTTGTGATTAGGAAGTGGGGTTGCTTTGGTGTGGTACTGGGTTTCCTGTGGTGTGGGAGAGGGGTTGCTGTGGTATGGGAGTGAGGGAGCTGTGGTGTGGGATGTGGTGTGGGAATGGGGTTGCTGTTGTGTGGGAGTGGGTTGCTGTGATGTGGGAGTTGGGTTGTTGTGTGGGAGAGAGGTTACTGTGGTGTGGGAGTGGGGATGCTGTGGTGTGGAAGTGGGGTTGCTGTGGTGGGGGAGTTGGGTTGCTTTGGTGTGGGAGAGAGGTTACTGTGGTGTGGAAGTGGGGTTGCTGTGGTGTGGAAGTAGGGTTGCTGTTGTGTGGGAGAGGGGTGCTGTGATGTGGGAATGGGTTTGCTGTGGTTTGGGAGTGGGGTTATTGTGGTGTAGGAGTGTGGGTTGCTGTGGTGTGGGAGAGGGGTTGCTGTGGTGTGGAAGTGTGGGTTGCTGTGATGTGGGAGTGGGGTTACTGTGGTGTGGGAGTGCGGTTACTGTACTGTGGGAGTGGGGTGTTTGTGGTGTGGGAGTAGGGTTGCTGTGTGGGAAAGGGGTTGCTGTGGTGTGGTAGGGAGGGATTGCTGTGGTGTGGGACTGGGGTTGCTGTGGTGTGGGAGAATGGTTGTTGTGGTGTGGGAGTGTGGATTGCTGTGGTGTGGGAGTGGGGTTACTGTGATGTGGGATTGGGGTTACTGTAGCGTGGAAGTGGAGTTGCTGTGGTGTGGGAATGGGGTTGCTGTGGTGTGGAAGTAGGGCTGCTGTGTTGAAGAGGGGTTGCTGTGGTGTGGGAATAGGGTTGTTGTGGTGTGGGAGAGGGGTTGCTGTGTTGTGGGAGTTGGGATGCTGTGGTGTGGGAGTGGGGTTGCTGTGGAGTGGGAGTGGGGTTGTCGTGATGTGGGAGAGTGGTTGCTTTGAGGTGGGAGAGGGGTTGCTGTGGTGTGGGAGTGGCAATGCTGTGGTGTGGGAATGGAGTTATTGTGGTGTGGGAGAGGGACTGCTGTGGTGTGGGAGTGGGGTTACTGTGGTGTGGGAGTTGAGCTACTGTTGTGTCTGGAGTGGAGTTGCTGTGATGTGGGAGTGGGGTTGCTGTGGTGTGGGAGTGGGGTTACTGTGGTGTGTGAGTGGGGTTACTGTGGTGTGGGAGTGGGGTTACTGTGGTGTGGGAGTGGGGTTACTGTGGTGTGGGAGTGGGGTTACTGTGGTGTGGGAGTGGGGTTGCTGTGGTGTGAGAGTGGGGTTACTGTGGTGTGGGAGTGGGGTTACTGTGGTGTGAGAGTGGGGTTACTGTGGTGTGGGAGTGGGGTTACTGTGGTGTGGGAGTGGGGTTACTGTGGTGTGGGAGTGGCGTTACTGTGGTGTGGGAGTGGGGTTACTGTGGTGTGGGAGTGGCGTTACTGTGGTGTGGGAGTGGGGTTACTGTGGTGTGGGAGTGGGGTTACTGTGGTGTGAGAGTGGGGTTACTGTGATGTGGGAGTGGGGTTACTGTGGTGTGGGAGTGGGGTTACTGTGGTGTGGGAGTGGGGTTACTGTGGTGTGAGAGTGGGGTTGCTGTGGTGTGGGAGTGGGGTTACTGTGGTGTGGGAGTGGGGTTACTGTGGTGTGGGAGTGGGGTTACTGTGGTGTGAGAGTGGGGTTACTCTGGTGTGGGAGTGGGGTTACTGTGGTGTGGGAGTGGGGTTACTGTGGTGTGGGAGTGGGGTTACTGTGGTGTGGGAGTGGGGTTACTGTGGTGTGAGAGTGGGGTTACTGTGGTGTGGGAGTGGGGTTGCTGTGGTGTGAGAGTGGGGTTACTGTGGTGTGGGAGTGGGGTTACTGTGGTGTGGGAGTGGGGTTACTGTGGTGTGGGAGTGGGGTTACTGTGGTGTGGGAGTGGGGTTACTGTGGTGTGGGAGTGGGGTTACTGTGGTGTGGGAGTGGGGTTACTGTGGTGTGGGAGTGGGGTTACTGTGGTGTGGGAGTGGGGTTACTGTGGTGTGGGAGTGGGGTTACTGTGGTGTGAGAGTGGGGTTACTGTGGTGTGGGAGTGGGGTTACTGTGGTGTGAGAGTGGGGTTACTGTGGTGTGAGAGTGGGGTTACTGTGGTGTGGGAGTGGGGTTACTGTGGTGTGGGAGTGGGGTTACTGTGGTGTGGGAGTGGGGTTACTGTGGTGTGGGAGTGGGGTTGCTGTGGTGTGGGAGTGGGGTTACTGTGGTGTGAGAGTGGGGTTACTGTGGTGTGGGAGTGGGGTTACTGTGGTGTGAGAGTGGCGTTACTGTGGTGTGGGAGTGGGGTTACTGTGGTGTGGGAGTGGGGTTACTGTGGTGTGGGAGTGGGGTTACTGTGGTGTGGGAGTGGGGTTGCTGTGGTGTGGGAGTGGGGTTACTGTGGTGTGGGAGTGGGGTTGCTGTGGTGTGGGAGTGGGGTTACTGTGGTGTGAGAGTGGGGTTACTGTGGTGTGGGAGTGGGGTTACTGTGGTGTGAGAGTGGCGTTACTGTGGTGTGGGAGTGGGGTTACTGTGGTGTGGGAGTGGGGTTACTGTGGTGTGGGAGTGGGGTTACTGTGGTGTGGGAGTGGGGTTACTGTGGTGTGGGAGTGGGGTTGCTGTGGTGTGGGAGTGGGGTTACTGTGGTGTGAGAGTGGGGTTACTGTGGTGTGGGAGTGGGGTTACTGTGGTGTGAGAGTGGCGTTACTGTGGTGTGGGAGTGGGGTTACTGTGGTGTGGGAGTGGGGTTACTGTGGTGTGGGAGTGGGGTTACTGTGGTGTGGGAGTGGGGTTACTGTGGTGTGGGAGTGGGGTTACTGTGGTGTGGGAGTGGGGTTACTGTGGTGTGGGAGTGGGGTTACTGTGGTGTGGGTGTTACAGGGGATCAAGTTAATAAGTTAAGCTTGGTTGTCAGCTTCCATTATCAGCTTCCTGTCACTGCTGACAACGTCAGTCAGAAAATAAATTTTCCTGTCAGCTTTTCCCCTTTCAACACGCTGTTATAAATATATATATATATATATATATATATATATATATATATATATATATATATATATATATATATATATATATATATATATATATATATATATATATATATATATATATATATATATATATATATATATATATACGTGACATTGTTTTCGAGCACTCCAGTACCAAGAATATCATTCCAAAATTTACATTCCGAGGATGCCATTCCAAAATTCCTTTTCCAGGAGTACCACTGCAGCAGTACCTTCCCAGAAAAAAACCCTCTGTACCTGTGTGGGATTGAACTCGCGGCAAGTGAGTCGGAAAACTCCAGGGTGACGAGAAGGTCTGTCCCTGAAATCGTTGTCCACTGATGTGATTTTACCCTGAAGATTTTAATTCCCTTTATATGTTTGATCTACTCAAGAAAACTCTCTCTCTCTCTCTCTCTCTCTCTCTCTCTCTCTCTCTCTCTCTCTCTCTCTCTCTCTCTCTCTCTCTCTCTCTCTTTCTCTCTCTCTCTCTCTCTCTCTCTCTCTCTCCTCTCTCTCTCTCTCTCTCTCTCTCTCTCTACTCACCACCCTTATGATGATATTTAGCGTCACCTTCCCAGCACTGTTTCCCCTTCCTTCCTTCCTTCCTTCCTACCTTCCTTCCTTCCCTCCCTTCCTACCTTCATTCCTTCCTTCCTTCCTTCCTTCCTTCCTTCCTTCCTTCCATCCTTCCCTCTCCTTCGCTTCTCTCGCCTTACTAATCGTTTTCTCCTCACATTATCCTCCCCTTCCTTTTCTCATCTCTCCTACATAACTCATCTTCCAACTCCTGATCTTTCCTCTTATCCCTCGTGTTCCATTCCTCCTTCAACTCTCACTTATCCATTTTCATGTTACCTCTATCCCTCCCCCCTCTCACTCACCCTCACCCTCTCCCCTCACCCTCTCCCTCACCCTCCCCTCCCCACCCTCTCCCTCACCCTCTCCCCTCACCCTCTCCCCTCACGCTCTCCGCACCCTCTCTCCTCACCCTCTCCCCTCACCCTCTCCCCTCACTCCTCCCCTCACCTCTCCCCTCACCCTCCCCTCCCCTCACCCTCTCCCCTCTCCTCCCCTCACCCTCTCCCCACCCTCCTCCCCTCCCCCTCCCCTCTCCCCTCACCCTCTCCCCACCCTCTCCTCCCCTCACCTCTCCCCCTCACCGTCTCCCCTCACCTCTCCCCTCACCCCTCCCCTCCCCACCCTCTCCCCCTCACCCTCTCCCCTCACCCTCTCCCCTCACCCTCTCCCCTCACCCTCTCCCCTCACCCTCTCCCCTCACCCTCTCCCCTCACCCTCTCCCCTCACCCTCTCCCCTCACCCTCTCCCTCACCTCTCTCACCCTCTCCCCTCACCCTCTCTCCTCACCCTCCTCCCCTCCCTCACCCTCCTCCCCTCTCCCCTCACCTCCTCTCCTCCACCCTCTCCCCACCCCTCTCCCCTCACCTCTCCCCTCTACCTCTCCCCTCACCATCTCCCCTCACCCTCTCCGCTCACCCTCTCCCCTCACCTTCTCCCCTCACCCTCTCCTCTAACCATCTCCCCTCACCCTCTCCCCTCACCCTCTCCCCTCACCCTCTCTCCTCACCCTCTCCCCTCACCCTCTCCCCTCACCCTCTCCCCTCACCTTCTCCCCTCACCCTCTCCTCTAACCATCTCCCCTCACTCAAACTCCCCATTCCAGCGTCAATAAGCCGAGAGCTGCTGAACACGACCTATCATGCTCACGATCTATCATGCTCACGACTATCATGCGGACGACCCGTTTATCATGTTGACTGTTATCATACGGACGACTTTATCATGTTCATGACAATCATGCTGACGACCTACCATGTTGACTACTATCATGCGGACGACGTGTCATGTTGACAAGTATCGTGCGGACGACCTATCTATCATGTTCACGACTTTTAGATGGTGTACACGACCCGATTATTACATGCACCACCTGTCTACGGTATGCATGACCGATATCTCGCGTGCACCACCATCAATTGCGTGCGCCACCTATCTATCACGTGCACCACCTATCTATCACGTGTACCACCTATCTATCACGTGTACCACCTATCTATCGCGTGTACCACCTATCTATCACGTGTACCACCTATCTATCACGTGTACCACCTATCTATCGCGTGTACCACCTATCTATCACGTGTACCACCTATCTATCACGTGTACCACCTATCTATCACGTGTACCACCTATCAATCGCGTGTACCACCTATCTATCACGTGCACCACTATCTATCACGTGTACCACTTATCTATCACGTGTACCACCTATTTATCACGTGCACCACCTATATATCACGTGTACCACCTATCTATCACGTGCACCACCTATCTATCACGTGCACCAACTATCTATCACGCGTACCACCTATCTATCGCGTGTACCACCTATCTAGCGCGTGTACCACCTGTCAATCACGTGCACCAACTATCTATCACGTGCATCAACTATCTATCACGTGCACCAACTATCTATCACGTGTACCACCTATCTAGCGCGTGTACCACCTGTCTATCACGTGCACCAACTATCTATCACGTGCACCAACTATCTATCACGTGTACCACCTATCTATCGCATGCACCACCCATCTATCGCTTGCACCAACTATCTATCACGTGCACCAACTATCTATCACGTGTACCACCTATCTATCGCGTGTACCACCTATCTATCACGTGCACCAACTATGTATCACGTGTACCACCTATCTATCGCGTGCACCACCTATCTATCACAACAACGCCAAGAGACGAGACTTCGGACGACGTTTCGACTGTCCACAACGCCAAGAGACGAGACTTCGGACGACGTTTCGACCGTCCACAACGCCAAGAGACGAGACTTCGGACGACGTTTCGACCGTCCACAACGCCAAGAGACGAGACTTCGGACGACGTTTCGACCGTCCACAACGCCAACAGACGAGACTTCGGACGACGTTTCGACCGTCCACAACGCCAAGAGACGAGACTTCGGACGACGTTTCGACCGTCCACAACGCCAAGAGGCGAGACTTCAGACAACGTTTCGACCGCCCACAACCACTGACAAATCACAGCCGCAGCTGCGACTTGACGATGACCTCCGTTTTATCCTCGTGTAGTCGATAGAATTGAAACCCTATTAACCTAGCAAGCACAAGAGTGAAAATCAGCACTGAGCGAAACAACGAAAAAATGAAAGACTTTTCGCGCAAATTGTCGCCCGTTACCATGCCTATGGGGCACACAGTTCACCAGTCTGCGGAGGCACATAATTCACCAGTCTGTAGGGGCACATAATTCACCAGTCCTTTGTGGGGGCACACAATTCACCAGTCTGTGGGGACACACAATTCACCAGTCCTTTGTGGGGGCACACAATTCCCCAGTCTGTGGGGGCACACAATTCACCAGTCTGTGGGGGCACGCAATTCACCAGTCTGTGGGGGCACATAATTCACCAGTATGTGGGGGCACACAATTCACCAGCCCTTTGTGGGGGCACACAATTCACCAGTCTGTGGGGGCACACAATTCACCAGTCTGTGGGGGCACACAATTCACCAGTCCTTTCTGGGGGCACACAATTCCCCAGTCTGTGGGGGCACACAATTCACCAGTCTGTGGGGGCACACAGTTCACCAGTCTGTGGGGGCACATAATTCACCAGTCTGTGGGGGCACACAATTCACCAGTCTGTGGGGGCACACAATTCACCAGTCCTTTGTGGGGGCACACAATTCCCCAGTCTGTGGGGGCACACAATTCACCAGTCTGTGGGGGCACACAGTTCACCAGTCTGTGGTGACACAGTTCACCAGTCTGTGGGGACACACAATTCACCAGTCTGTGGGGACACACAGTTCCTCAGTCTGTGGGAACACACAATTCACCAGTCTGTGGGGACACACAGTTCACCAGTCTGTGAGGGGCACACAGTTCACCAGTCTGTGGGGGCACACAGTTCACCAGTCTGTGGGAACACACAATTCACAAGTCTTTGGGGACACACAGTTCACCAGTCTGTGGGGACACACAATTCACCAGTCTGTGGGGGCACACAGTTCACCAGTCTGTGGGAACACACAATTCACCAGTCTGTGGGGACACACAGTTCACCAGTCTGTGGGGACACACAATCCACCAGTCTGTGGGGGCACACAATTCACCTGTCCTCTGTGGGGGCACACAATTCACCAGTCTGTGGGGACACACAATTCACCAGTCTGTGGGGGCACACAATTCACCAGTCCTTTGTGGGGGCACACAATTCCCAAGTCTGTGGGGACACACAATTCACCAGTCTGTGGGGACACACAATTCACCAGTCTGTGGGGACACACAATTCACCAGTCTGTGGGGACACACAATTCACCAGTCTGTGGGGACACACAATTCACCAGTCTGTGGGGACACACAATTCACCAGTCAGTGGGGACACACAACTCACCAGTCTCTGGGGACACACAATTCACCAGTCAGTGGGGACACACAATTCACCAGTCTGTGGGGACACACAATTCACCAGTCAGTGGGGACACACAATTCACCAGTCAGTGGGGACACACAATTCACCAGTCAGTGGGGACACACAATTCACCAGTCAGTGGAGACACACAATTCACCAGTCAGTGGGGACACACAATTCACCAGTCAGTGGGGACACACAATTCACCAGTCAGTGGGGACACACAATTCACCAGTCAGTGGGGACACACAATTCACCAGTCTGTGGGGACACACAATTCACCAGTCTGTGGGGACACACAATTCACCAGTCAGTGGGGACACACAATTCACCAGTCTGTGGGGACACACAATTCACCAGTCTGTGGGGACACACAATTCACCAGTCAGTGGGGACACACAATTCACCAGTCAGTGGGGACACACAATTCACCAGTCAGTGGGGACACACAATTCACCAGTCTGTGGGGACACACAATTCACCAGTCAGTGGGGACACACAATTCACCAGTCTGTGGGGACACACAAATCACCAGTCAGTGGGGACACACATTTCACCAGTCAGTGGGGACACACAATTCACCAGTCTGTGGGGACACACAATTCACCAGTCAGTGGGGACACACAGTTCACCAGTCAGTGGGGACACACAGTTCACCAGTCAGTGGGGACACACAATTCACCAGTCAGTGGGGACACACAGTTCACCAGTCTGTGGGGACACACAATTCACCAGTCAGTGGGGACACACAATTCACCAGTCAGTGGGGACACACAGTTCACCAGTCAGTGGGGACACACAATTCACCAGTCAGTGGAGACACACAATTCACCAGTCTGTGGGGACACACAATTCACCAGTCAGTGTGGACACACAATTCACCAGTCAGTGGGGACACACAGTTCACCAGTCAGTGGGGACACACAATTCACCAGTCAGTGGAGACACACAATTCACCAGTCAGTGGGGACACACAATTCACCAGTCAGTGGGGACACACAATTCACCAGTCAGTGGGGACACACAATTCACCAGTCAGTGGAGACACACAATTCACCAGTCAGTGGGGACACACAATTCACCAGTCTGTGGGGACACACAATTCACCAGTCAGTGGGGACACACAGTTCACCAGTCAGTGGGGACACACAATTCACCAGTCTGTGGGGACACACAATTCACCAGTCAGTGGGGACACACAGTTCACCAGTCAGTGGGGACACACAATTCACCAGTCAGTGGGGACACACAATTCACCAGTCAGTGGGGACACACAGTTCACCAGTCAGTGGGGACACACAATTCACCAGTCAGTGGGGACACACAGTTCACCAGTCAGTGGGGACACACAATTCACCAGTCAGTGGGGACACACAATTCACCAGTCAGTGGGGACACACAATTCACCAGTCAGTGGGGACACACAATTCACCAGTCAGTGGGGACACACAGTTCACCAGTCAGTGAGGACACACATTTCACCAGTCAGTGGGGACACACAATTCACCAGTCAGTGGGGACACACAGTTCACCAGTCAGTGGGGACACACAATTCACCAGTCAGTGGGGACACACAATTCACCAGTCTGTGGGGACACACAATTCACCAGTCAGTGGGGACACACAATTCACCAGTCAGTGGGGACACACAATTCACCAGTCAGTGGGGACACACAATTCACCAGTCAGTGGGGACACACAATTCACCAGTCAGTGGGGACACACAATTCACCAGTCAGTGGGACACACAATTCACCAGTCAGTGGGGACACACAATTCACCAGTCACTGGGGACACACAATTCACCAGTCAGTGGGGACACACAATTCACCAGTCAGTGGGGACACACAATTCACCAGTCTGTGGGAACACACAATTCACCAGTCTGTGGGGACACACAATTCACCAGTCAGTGGGGACACACAATTCACCAGTCTGTGGGAACACACAATTCACCAGTCAGTGGGGACACACAATTCACCAGTCAGTGGGGACACACAATTCACCAGTCAGTGGGGACACACAATTCACCAGTCTGTGGGGACACACAATTCACCAGTCAGTGGGGACACACAATTCACCAGTCAGTGGGGACACACAATTCACCAGTCTGTGGGGACACACAATTCACCAGTCTGTGGGGACACACAATTCACCAGTCAGTGGGGACACACAATTCACCAGTCTGTGGGGACACACAATTCACCAGTCAGTGGGGACACACAATTCACCAGTCAGTGGGGACAGACAATTCACCAGTCTGTGGGAACACACAATTCGCCAGTCTGTGGGGACACACAATTCACCAGTCAGTGGGGACACACAATTCACCAGTCTGTGTGAACACACAATTCACCAGTCAGTGGGGACACACAATTCACCAGTCAGTGGGGACACACAGTTCACCAGTCTGTGGGGACACACAATTCACCAGTCAGTGGGGACACACAATTCACCAGTCAGTGGGGACACACAGTTCACCAGTCAGTGGGGACACACAATTCACCAGTCAGTGGAGACACACAATTCACCAGTCTGTGGGGACACACAATTCACCAGTCAGTGGGGACACACAATTCACCAGTCAGTGGGGACACACAGTTCACCAGTCAGTGGGGACACACAATTCACCAGTCAGTGGAGACACACAATTCACCAGTCAGTGGGGACACACAATTCACCAGTCAGTGGGGACACACAATTCACCAGTCAGTGGGGACACACAATTCACCAGTCAGTGGAGACACACAATTCACCAGTCAGTGGGGACACACAATTCACCAGTCTGTGGGGACACACAATTCACCAGTCAGTGGGGACACACAGTTCACCAGTCAGTGGGGACACACAATTCACCAGTCTGTGGGGACACACAATTCACCAGTCAGTGGGGACACACAGTTCACCAGTCAGTGGGGACACACAATTCACCAGTCAGTGGGGACACACAATTCACCAGTCAGTCAGTCAGGGGGACACACAATTCACCAGTCACACACAATTCACCAGTCAGTGGGGACACACAATTCACCAGTCACTTCACCAGTCTGGGGAACACACAATTCACCAGTCAGTGGGGACACACAATTCACCAGTCAGTCAGTGGGACACACAATTCACCAGTCAGTGGGGACACACAATTCACCAGTCAGTGGGGACACACAATTCACCAGTCTGTGGGGACACACAATTCACCAGTGTGGGGACACACAATTCACCAGTCAGTCACACAATTCACCAGTCTGTGGGGACACACAATTCACCAGTCAGTGGGGACACACAATTCACCAGTTTGTGGGGACACACAATTCACCAGTCACTGGGGACACACAATTCACCAGTCAGTGGGGACACACAATTCACCAGTTTGTGGGGACACACAATTCACCAGTCTGTGGGAACACACAATTCACCAGTCTGTGGGGACACACAATTCACCAGTCAGTGGGGACACACAATTCACCAGTCTGTGGGAACACACAATTCACCAGTCAGTGGGGACACACAATTCACCAGTCAGTGGGGACACACAATTCACCAGTCAGTGGGGACACACAATTCACCAGTCTGTGGGGACACACAATTCACCAGTCAGTGGGGACACACAATTCACCAGTCAGTGGGGACACACAATTCACCAGTCTGTGGGGACACACAATTCACCAGTCAGTGGGGACACACAATTCACCAGTTTGTGGGGACACACAATTCACCAGTCAGTGGGGACACACAATTCACCAGTCAGTGGGGACACACAATTCACCAGTCTGTGGGGACACACAATTCACCAGTCAGTGGGGACACGCAATTCACCAGTCAGTGGGGACACACAATTCACCAGTCTGTGGGAACACACAATTCACCAGTCTGTGGGGACACACAATTCACCAGTCAGTGGGGACACACAATTCACCAGTCTGTGGGAACACACAATTCACCAGTCAGTGGGGACACACAATTCACCAGTCAGTGGGGACACACAATTCACCAGTCAGTGGGGACACACAATTCACCAGTCTGTGGGGACACACAATTCACCAGTCAGTGGGGACACACAATTCACCAGTCTGTGGGGACACACAATTCACCAGTCAGTGGGGACACACAATTCACCAGTCTGTGGGGACACACAATTCACCAGTCAGTGGGGACACACAATTCACCAGTCAGTGGGGACACACAATTCACCAGTCAGTGGGGACACACAATTCACCAGTCTGTGGGGACACACAATTCACCAGTCAGTGGGGACACACAATTCACCAGTCTGTGGGGACACACAATTCACCAGTCAGTGGGGACACACAATTCACCAGTCAGTGGGGACACACAATTCACCAGTCAGTGGGGACACACAATTCACCAGTCAGTGGGGACACACAATTTGCCTCTGTTAGAATCCCGTGAAAAACAATCCAGGTTTAAAGAGGAATGAACATTAAACAATTACGTATTTTAAAACAATAGAACTACGGCACTGTCTCTGCGTGGCCAGCCACGCTAGGCACGCAGAGTGAACAAGAACTATATTCATGTATGAGTGTGTTTGTATGTGTGTGTTTACATGATGGTATGTGTGTGTGCGTGTGTTTGTATGTGAGTGAAGGTATAGGTGTAACCACCACTACCACCAGCATCACCACCACCACCACTACCACCACTACCACCACTACCACCACCACCTCTACCAGAAACCATCCTACCCACATAAACAGAGACCACGCTACCTACAGAAACAGAGGCCAAGCTACCAACAGAACCAGAGACCATCCTACCCACAGGACTAGAGGCCATCCTACCCGCAGCACCAGAGGCCATCCTACCCACAGAACCAGAGGCCATCCTACCCACAGAACCAGAGGTCATCCTACCCACAGAACCAGAGGCCATCCTACCCACAGAACCAGAGGCCATCCTACCCACAGAACCAGAGGCCATCCTACCCACAGAACCAGAGGCCATCCTACCCACAGAACCAGAGGTCATCCTACCCACAGAACCAGAGGCCATCCTACCCGCAGAACCAGAGGCCATCCTATCAACAGAACCAGAGATCATCCTACCCACAGGAACAGAGACCACCCTACCAACAGAACCAGAGGCCATCCTAAACACAGGAACAGAGATCATACTACTCACAGAACCAGAGGCTATCCTACCCATAGAACAAGAGGTCATCCTACCCACACGACCAGAGACCATCCTACCCACAGATCCAGAGGCCATCCTAACCAAAGGACCAGAGACCATCCTACCCACAGAACCAGAGGCTATCCTACCCATAGAACAAGAGGCCATCCTACACACAGGACTAGAGGCCATCCTACCCACAGAACCAGAGACCATCCTACCCACAGAACCAGAGGCTATCCTACCCACAGAACCAGAAGCTATCCTACCCACAGAACCAGAGACTATCCTCCCCACAGAACCAGAGGTCATTCTACCCACAGGACTAGAGGCCATCCTACCCATAGGACCAGAGACCATCCTACCCACAGAACCAGAGGCTATCCTACACACAGAACCAGAGACCATCCTACCCACAGGACTAGAGGCCATCCTACCCACAGAACCAGAGGCTATCCTACCCACAGAACCAGAGGCCATTCTACCCACAGGAATAGAGGCCATCCTACCCATAGGACCAGAGACCATCCTACCCACAGAACCAGAGGCTATCCTACCCACAGAACCAGAGGCCATCCTACCCACAGGACTAGAGGCCATCCTACCCACAGAACCAGGGGTTCTCCTACCCACAGGACCAGAGACCATCCTACCCACAGGACCAGAGACCATCCTACCCATAGAACCAGGGGTTCTTCTACCCACAGGACCAGAGACCATCCTGCCCACAGAACCAGGGGTTCTACTAAACACAGGACCAGAGGCCATCCTACCCACAGAACCAGAGACCATCCTACCCACAGAACCAGAGGCCCTCCTATCCACAGAACCAGATTCCATCCTACCCGTAGTACCAGAGGCCATCCTACCCGTAGTACAGGAGGCCATCCTGCCCACAGGACCAGAGACCATCCTACCCACGGGACCAGAGACCGTCCTTCCCACAGGACCAGAGACCATCCTACCCACAGGACCAGAGGCCATCCTACCCGCAGAACCAGAGACCATCCTACCTAAAGGACCAGAGGCCATCCTGCCCACAGGACCAGAGACCATCCTCCCCACAGGACCAGAGGCCATCCTGCCCATAGAGCCAGAGACCATCCTGCCCACAGGACCAGAGACCATCCTGCCCACAGGACCAGAGACCATCCTACCCACAGAACCAGAGACCATCCTACCCACAGGACCAGAGGCCATCCTACCCATAGAACCAGGGGTTCTTCTACCCACAGGACCAGAGACCATCCTGCCCACAGAACCAGGGATTCTACTAAACACAGGACCAGAGACCATCCTACCCACAGAACCAGAGACCATCCTACCCGCAGCACCAGAGGCCATCCTACCCACAGAACCAGATTCCATCCTACCCGTAGTACCAGAGGCCATCCTACCCGTAGTACAGGAGGCCATCCTGCCCACAGGACCAGAGATCATCCTACCCACGGGACCAGAGACCATCCTTCCCACAGGACCAGAGACCATCCTTCCCACAGGACCAGAGGCCATCCTACCCGCAGAACCAGAGACCATCCTACCTAAAGGACCAGAGGCCATCCTGCCCACAGGACCAGAGACCATCCTCCCCACAGGACCAGAGGCCATCCTGCCCATAGAGCCAGAGACCATCCTGCCCACAGGACCAGAGACCATCCTGCCCACAGGACCAGAGACCATCCTGCCCACAGGACCAAAGACCATCCTGCCAACAGGACCAGAGACCATCCTGCCCACAGGACTAGAGACCATCCTGCCCACAGGACCAGAGACCATCCTGCCCACAGGATCAGAGACCATCCTGCCCACAGGACCAGAGATCTTCCTGCCCACAGGATCAGAGACCATCCTTCCCACAGGACCAGAGACCATCCTACCCACAGGACCAGAGGCCATCCTACCCGCAGGACCAGAGGCCATCCTACCTACAGGACCAGAGGCTATCCTGCCCACAGGACCAGAGACCATCCTCCCTACAGGACCAGAGGCCATCCTGCCAACAGGACCAGAGACCATCCTGCCCACAGGAGCAGAGACCATCCTGCCAACAGGACCAGAGACCATCCTGCCCACAGGACTAGAGGCCATCCTGCTCACAGAAACAGAGACCATCCTGCCCACAGGACCAGAGACCATCCTGCCCACAGGACCAGAGACCATCCTGCCCACAGGACCAGAGACCGTCCTGCCCACAGGACCAGAGACCATCCTGCCCACAGGACCAAGGGCCATCCTGCCCACAGGACCAGAGACCATCCTGCCCACAGGACCAGAGACCATCCTGCCACAGGACCATACACCATCCTGCCCACAGGACCAGAGACCATCCTGCCCACAGGACAAAGGGCCATCCTGCCCACAGGACCATAGACCATTCTGCCCACAGGACCAGAGACCATCCTGCCCACAAGACCAGAGACCATCCTGCCCACAGGACCAGAGACCACCCTCCCCACAGGACCAGAGACCATCCTGCCCACATGACCAGAGGCCATCCTGCCCACAAGACCAGAGACCATCCCGACCACAGGATCAGGGGGCCATCATGCCCACAGGACCAGGGACCATCCTGCCCACAGGACTAGAGTCCATCCTGCCCACATAACCAGAGACCATCCTGCCCACAGGACCAGAGGCCACCTTGCCCACAGGACCAGAGACCATCCTTCCCTCAGGACCAGAGATCATCCTACCCACAGGACCAGAGGCCATCCTGCCCACAGGACCAGAGACCATCCTGCCCACAGGACCAGAGACCACCCTGCCCACAGGACCAGAGATCATCCTGCCCACAGGACCAGAGACCATCCTTCCCTCAGGACCAGAGACCATCCTACCCACAGGACCAGAGGCCATCCTACCCGCAGGACCAGAGACCATCCTGCCCACAGAACCAGAGACCATCCTGCCCACAGGACCAGAGACCATCCTGCCAACAGGACTAGAGACCATCCTGCCAACAGGACCAGAGACCATCCTGCCCACAGGACTAGAGTCCATCCTGCCCACAGGACCAGAGACCATCCTGCCCACAGGACCAGAGACCATCCTGCCCACAGGACCAGAGACCATCCTGCCCACAGGACCAAGGGCCATCCTGCCCACAGGACCAGAGACCATCCTGCCCACAGGACCAGAGACC
>NC_091322.1:37311803-37334303 GCF_038502225.1 Cherax quadricarinatus | reverse complement strand
CCCACACAGTGTCAGTAGCCCCCCACACAGTGTCAGTAGCGCCCCCACACAGTGTCAGTAGCGCCCCACACCGTGTCAGTAGCGCCCCCACACAGTGTCAGTAGCGCTCCCACACAGTGTCAGTAGCGCCCCCGCACAGTGTCCCCACCCAGTGTCAGTAGCGCCCCCACACAGTGTCAGTAGCGCCCCCACACAGTGTCAGTAGCGCCCCCACACAGTGTCAGTAGCGCCCCCACACAGTGTCAGTAGCGCCCCCACACAGTGTCAGTAGCGCCCCCACACAGTGTCAGTAGCGCCTCCCACACAGTGTCAGTAGCGCCCCCACACAGTGTCAGTAGCGCCCCCACACAGTGTCAGTAGCACTCCCACACAGTGTCAGTAGCACCTCCCACACAGTGTCAGTAGCACTCCCACACAGTGTCAGTAGCAGTGTCAGTAGCACCCCCACACAGTGTCAGTAGCACCCCCACACAGTGTCAGTAGCGCTCCACACAATGTCAGTAGCACCCCCACACAGTGTCAGTAGTGCCCCCACACAGTGTCAGTAGCACCCCCACACAGTGTCAGTAGCGCCCCCACACAGTGTCAGTAGCGCCCCCACACAGTGTCAGTAGCGCCCAACACAGTAGCAGTAGTGCCCCCACACAGTGTCAGTAGCACCCCCACACAGTGTCAGTAGCGCCCCCACACAGTGTCAGTAGCGCCCCCACAGAGTCAGACGCGCCCCCACACAGAGTCACACAGTAGTAGCACCCCCACACAGTGTCAGTAGCACCCCCACACAGTGTCAGTAGCGCCCCCACACAGTGTCAGTAGCGCCCCCACACAGTGTCAGTAGCACCCCCACACAGTGTCAGTAGCGCCCCCACACAGTGTCAGTAGCACCCCCACACAGTGTCAGTAGCACCCCCACACAGTGTCAGTAGCACCCCCACACAGTGTCAGTAGCGCCCCCACACAGTGTCAGTAGCGCCCCCACACAGTGTCAGTAGCGCTCCACACAGTGTCAGTAGCGCCCCCACACAGTGTCAGTAGCGCAGCCACACAGTGTCAGTAGCACCCCCACACAGTGTCAGTAGCGTGTCAGTAGCGCCCCACACAGTATCAGTAGCACCCCCACACAGTGTCAGTAGCGCCCCCACACAGTGTCAGTAGCACCCCCACACAGTGTCAGTAGCGCCCCCACAGTGTCAGTAACACCCCCACACAGTGTCAGTAGCGCTCAGTAGCGTGTCCTCAGTAGCACACAGTGTCAGTAGCGCCCCCACACAGTGTCAGTAGCACCCCAGTAGCGCACAGTGTCAGTAGCACACAGTCAGTAGCCCCCCATACAGTGTCAGTAGCGCCCCCACACAGTGTCAGTAGCGCCCACACACAGTAGCACCCCCACACAGTCAGTAGCGCCCCCACACACACAGTGTCAGTAGCGCCCCCACACAGTGTCAGTAGCACCCCCACACAGTGTCACAGTGTCAGTAGCGCCCCCACACAGTGTCAGTAGCGCCCCACACAGTGTCAGTAGCGCCCCACACAGTATCAGTAGCGCCTCACACAGTGTCAGTAGCGCCCCCACACAGTGTCAGTAGCACCCCACACAGTGTCAGTAGCACCCCACAAGTGTCAGTAGCGCCTCACACAGTGTAAGTAGCGCCCCCACACAGTGTCAGTAGCACCCCCACGTGTCACAGAGTCAGTAGCGCCCCCACACAGTGTCAGTAGCGCCCCCACACAGTGTCAGTAGCGCCCCCGCAGAGTCAGTAGCGCCCCCACACAGTGTCAGTAGCGCCCCCACAGAGTCAGTAGCGCCCCCACACAGTGTCAGTAGCGCCCCCACACAGTGTCAGTAGCACCCCCACACAGAGTCAGTAGCACCCCCACACAGAGTCAGTAGCAGTGTCAGTAGCACTCCCACACAGTGTCAGTAGCGCCCCCAGTAGCACACAGTGTCAGTAGCACCCCCACACAGTGTCAGTAGCGCCCCCACACAGTGTCAGTAGCAGCCCCACACAGTATCAGTAGCACCCCCACACAGTGTCAGTAGCGCCCCCACACAGTGTCAGTAGCGTGTCAGTAGCCCCACACAGTGTCAGTAGCACCCCCACACAGTGTCAGTAGCCCCCCACAGTGTCAGTAGCGCCCCCACACACAGTAGCAGTAGTGCCCCCACACAGTGTCAGTAGCACCCCCACACAGTGTCAGTAGCCCCCCACACAGTGTCACTACACAGTGTCAGTAGCGCCCCACACAGTGTCAGTAGCGTGTCAGTAGCCCCCCACACAGTGTCAGTAGCGCCCCCACACAGTGTCAGTAGCAGTGTCAGTAGCGCCCCCACACAGTGTCAGTAGCGCCCCCACAGTGTCAGTAGCGCCGCCAAACAGTGTCAGTAGTGCCCCCACAGTGTCAGTAACGCCCCCACAGTGTCAGTAGCGCCCCCACACAGTGTCAGTAGCGCAGCCACACAGTGTCAGTAGCACCCCCACACAGTGTCAGTAGCACCCCCACACAGTGTCAGTAGCACCCCCACACAGTGTCAGTAGCACCCCCACACAGTGTCAGTAGCGCCCCCACAGTGTCAGTAGCGCCCAACACAGCATCAGTAGTGCCCCACACAGTGTCAGTAGCGCCCCACACAGTATCAGTAGCACCCCACAAGTGTCAGTAGCGCCCCCATACAGTGTCAGTAGCAGTGTCAGTAGCGCTCCCACACAGTGTCAGTAGCGCCCCCAGAGCGCCCCACAGTGTCAGTAGCGCCCCCACACAGTGTCAGTAGCGCCCCCACAGTGTCAGTAGCGCCCCCACAGGGTTAGTAGCGCCCCCACACAGTATCAGTAGCACCCACGCACAGTGTCAGTAGCGCCCCCACACAGTGTCAGTAGTGTCCCACGCAGTATCAGTAGCGCCCCACACAGTGTCAGTAGCGCCCCCACACAGTGTCAGTAGTGTCCCACGCAGTATCAGTAGCGCCCCACACAGTGTCAGTAGCGCCCCCAGACAGTGTCAGTAGCGCCCCACACAGTGTCAGTAGCGCCCCCAGACAGTGTCAGTAGCACCCCACAAGTGTCAGTAGCGCCTCACACAGTGTAAGTAGCGCCCCCAGACAGTGTCAGTAGCGCCCCCACGCAGTGTCAGTAGCGCCCCCACAGAGTCAGTAGCGCCCCCACACAGTGTCAGTAGCGCCCCCACACAGTGTCAGTAGCGCCGTCATACAGTGTCAGTAGCGCCCCCAAGGTGTCAGTAGCAGTGTCAGTAGTGCCCCACACAGTATCAGTAGCGCCCCCACAGTGTCAGTAGCGCCCCACACAGTGTCAGTAGCGCCCCACACAGTATCAGTAGCGCCCCACACAGTGTCAGTAGTGCCCCACACAGTATCAGTAGCGCCCCCACAGTGTCAGTAGCGCCCCACACAGTATCAGTAGCGCCCCACACAGTGTCAGTAGCGCCCCACAGAGTGTCAGTAGCGCCCCCACAGTGTCAGTAGCGCCGCCAAACAGTGTTAGTAGTGCACCCACAGTGTCAGTAGTGCCCCCACAGTGTCAGTAGCGCCCCCACAGTGTCAGTAGCGCCCCCACACAGTGTCACTAACGCCCCCACAGAGTCAGTAGCGCCCCACACAGTGTCAGTAGTGTCCCACACAGTGTTAGTAGCGCCCCCACACAGTGTCAGTAGCGCCCCCACACAGTGTCACTAACGCCCCCAGACAGTGTCAGTAGCGCCCCACACAGTGTCAGTAGCGCCCCCAGACAGTGTCAGTAGCGCCCCCACACAGTGTCAGTAGCGCCCCCACAGTGTCAGTAGCGCCCCCACACAGTATCAGTAGCGCCCCCACACAGTGTCAGTAGCGCCCCCACACAGTGTCAGTAGCGCCCCCACGCAGTGTCAGTAGCGCCCCACACAGTATCAGTAGCGCCCCCAGACAGTGTCAGTAGCACCCCCACACAGTGTCAGTAGCGCCCCCACAGTGTCAGTAGCGCCCCCACACAGTGTCAGTAGCGCCCCCACAGTGTCAGTAGCACCCCCACACAGTGTCAGTAGCGCCCCACACAGTATCAGTAGCGCCCCACACAGTGTCAGTAGTGCCCCACACAGTATCAGTAGCGCCCAAAACAGTATCAGTAGCGCCCCCACACAGTGCCAGTAGTGCCACCACCACCACCCAGTTTCACGTAGAGGCCATAAATCTCACTGTGAGGCTGGCCATTCATAAAGACCCGAGCCAGCAATAGCGAGCATCATCTGCACATATTTCACCCTAGACAGGGCGTCCGCGCTCTACACGGCCCCGTGCATCACGCCATTGCTCCTGGGCGTCGGGGGCCATAAAATGCCTGAGCAGGCTTTCTCCCGGGCGAGGAAAAGTGTGCAAGCATCAACAAGCACCATGCTGGACACGACACTCTTGTTGGACGGACGTGTCCGTCTATCCACGACACTCTTGTTGGACGGACGTGTCCGTCTATCCACGACACTCTTGTTGGACGGACGTGTCCGTCTATCCACGACACTCTTGTTGGACGGACGTGTCCGTCTATCCACGACACTCTTGTTGGACGGACGTGTCCGTCTGTCCACGACACTCTTGTTGGACGGACGTGTCCGTCTATCCACGACACTCTTGTTGGACGGACGCTTCTGTGGTTAGTCGTTAACATCTCTACGAAGAAACAATACTTCCCATCTACTGGATCAACCAGACACGTGTCACCCAGACACGTGTCAACCAGACACGTGTCAACCAGACACGTGTCAACTAGACACGTGTCAACCAGACACGTGTCAAGTGTTACTCGTTCTGCGTCAAAAAGGACATTAACTTCCCCTCCTTTGCTCAAACACGGAATTAAATTTCGACTTGCTGGTCTTGTATCAAACTATATTGGTACAGTGTTTCTCAGAATATACGTGATGCTTATTTTGGTGTCGAATTTTAGTTCATAGAGAACTAGCAAGGTTTTAGGAATGAAAAAATCACACACACACACACACACACACACACACACACACACACACACACACACACACACGCAAACACACACACACACGTAATAGAATTAGTGGACTTATGACTGAGGTCTTTAAATAAAATGGTTATAAATAACGTGGTCAAAATATCTAACCTAGACAGGACTCGCAGGAATGGGTTCAAACTGCAAAATTTTAGATTTAGAAAGGGCAGAGGAAAACACTCGTTTGGTAATAGAATTGTGGATGAGTTGAATAAACTCTCTCGAAAACCTTGTGTACCTTTAAAAATAGATTAGATAAGTATATGAGCGGGTGTGAGTGGGTGTGAGCTGAACCTGCCTAGCATGGGCCAGTAAGCCTGCGGTAGTGCTCGTTCTTTGTTATGTTCTTGTAAGATTGAACAATTAAGGGAATGAAGGAGAACTCACTAGAAACAACAAGGAAGTCTATGAGGTGTTTCCAGCAGAGACAAGATGCGTCTCTCAGGTACTGACAGCGCGCACACATAACTAGCAAAGACGTGAAGAAACTACTAAGTGAGCTGGTTACATAGAAGGCACTGGCACTGGCACTGATGAAGTGCCACCATGGACTCCGCCAGAGAGTGCAAAGGCACATGGGAGTTACAGAGATATTAGGATGTACTTCGTCAGCCTCAACAAGTGGAATAACCCGGACGAATGAATACCACAGAGTCCAGGAGGCAGGGCCAGGAGCTAGGACTCGGCACCCGCAACCTCAGATAGGTGAGCGCACATACACAACTCTTCATTAACGGAATAAAAACATGACAAGGACACACAAGTTTTGATTACTTTTCTTAAAACAACTAAATCGTTTTAAAAAGTTTTGTCAGGAATTGTGTGTGTGTGTGTGTGTGTGTGTGTGTGTGTGTGTGTGTGTGTGTGTGTGTGTGTGAGTGTTTGTTTATGGGTGTGTGCTTATTTATTGGTGTGTTTGTGAGTGTTTATTTGTCTGTATATGAGAGTTTGTTTGCATTAGCAGGGGTCGATTCTTAGCTCCTGGTCCCGCATTCTACACCTCCTTCATCACTATCACTGACTTCTGGCTTCTTAAGTCATATATATATACTCTATAGCGTACAAGACAAACTCAAAAAATAAGTTCAACGTAAATCAAATGTGACAGACCTGGGAGTGATAATGTAAGATCTCCCTTTCAATAAACACAGTAATACTATCACAACCGCAAGAAAAATGAAAGATGGGATAATTGGAGCCTTCAAAACCAGGGATGACAAGTCAGTGATGATACTAGTCGGGTCACTAGTTTTCTCTAGTCTGGAATATTGCCATGTACTAATCGCCCCCTTTAAGGCAAGCAAAAATTGCTGGGTTGGAAAATTGTAGAGAGAACCTTCAGAACTCGTTTAAACTCAGTCAAGCACCTAAATTACTGGGAGAGATTGAAATCCCTCGAACTCTACTCCTTACAACGTAGGCGAGAGAGATACATCATAATCTACACCTGGAAGATACTTCAAGGATTGGTATCGAACTTGCACACCGAAATTTCCACTTATGGACACATGAGACTTGGCACAGGATACCCCCAGTTAAAAGCTGGAAAGCGATAAGCACAGTGAGAGAAAATAAGTGTTAAGGGACCACGACTCTTCAAAACTCTTCCTTGATGCATCATGGTAGATCACTAACAAACCCTTGGCTGTCTTCAGGAGGGAACTCGACAGATTCCTCAAAACAGTTCCTGATCAGCCGGATTGTGGCGCATTCGTTGGAATGCGGGCGGCGGGCACTAACAACTTGATCGATCAGGCCAGCAACCAGATGACCTGGTCTGGGAGAGGGCCACGGGATGAAAGGGGACGGGGGAGAGGTCACGACCGGAAGTGACTCCAAGTAACCTGCAGGTACACTGCTGCGTCATCCAAGTCATTCCACTTTTCAGCCATTCCGAGACTAAAGAAATATTTACTTAATATTCTCGTTGTCTGTCTGTCTATATATCTATCTGTCTATTTCTGCATCTATCTATCTATCTGTTTCTGCATATATATATATATATATATATATATATATATATATATATATATATATATATATATATATATATATATATATATATATATATATATATATATATATATATATATATATATATATATATATATATATATATATATATATATATATATATATATATATATATATATATATATATATATATATATGTGTGTGTGAGTGTGTGTGTGTGTGTGTGTGAGTGTGTGTGTGTGTGTTTATCTATTTCTGCATCTACCTATCAATGCATCTGTCTATTTATCTATCTTTGCATCTTTCTACTTGTTTATCTATCTCTGCATTTATTTATTTATCTATCTCTATATCTCTCTGTTTATTTATCCATCTCTGCATCTTCCTATTTCTGCATTTATGTAACTATCTATCTCTGCATCTATCTATCCCTGCGTCTATCTATCTATCTATTTCTGCACCTATCTACACCTCTGTCTGCATCTGTCTGTCTCTGCAACTATTGATCTATCCAATTATCTATCTAACTATCTATCTATCTATCTAGGTAGGATTGAGTGAGTGTTGATCATGACAGTCTGGACCGGACACTACACCATGATCATGGCAGTCTGGACCGGACACTACACCATGATCATGGCAGTCTAGACCGGACACTACACCATGATCATGACAGTCTGGACCGGACACTACACCATGATCATGGCAGTCTGGACCGGACACTGCACCATGATCATGGCAGTCTGGACCGGACACTACACCATGATCATGCCAGTCTGGACCGGACACTACACCATGATCATGACAGTCTGGACCGGACACTACACCATGATCATGGCAGTCTGGACCGGACACTACACCATGATCATGCCAGTCTGGACCGGACACTACACCATGATCATGGCAGTCTGGACCGGACACTGCACCATGATCATGGCAGTCTGGACCGGACACTACACCATGATCATGCCAGTCTGGACCGGACACTACACCATGATCATGGCAGTCTGGACCGGACACTGCACCATGATCATGGCAGTCTGGACCGGACACTACACCATGATCATGACAGTCTGGACCGGACACTGCACCATGATCATGACAGTCTGGACCGGACACTGCACCATGATCATGACAGTCTGGACCGGACACTACACCATGATCATGACAGTCTGGACCGGACACTGCACCATGATCATGACAGTCTGGACCGGACACTACACCATGATCATGACAGTCTGGACCGGACACTACACCATGATCATGGCAGTCTGGACCGGACACTGCACCATGATCATGGCAGTCTGGACCGGACACTACACCATGATCATGGCAGTCTGGACCGGACACTGCACCATGATCATGGCAGTCTGGACCGGACACTGCACCATGATCATGGCAGTCTGGACCGGACACTGCACCATGATCATGGCAGTCTGGACCGGACACTACACCATGATCATGGCAGTCTGGACCGGACACTGCACCATGATCATGGCAGTCTGGACCGGACACTGCACCATGATCATGGCAGTCTGGACCGGACACTGCACCATGATCATGGCAGTCTGGACCGGACACTGCACCATGATCATGGCAGTCTGGACCGGACACTGCACCATGATCATGGCAGTCTGGACCGGACACTGCACCATGATCATGGCAGTCTGGACCGGACACTACACCATGATCATGGCAGTCTGGACCGGACACTACACCATGATCATGGGAGTCTGGACCGGACACTGCACCATGATCATGGCAGTCTGGACCGGACACTACACCATGATCATGGCAGTCTGGACCGGACACTACACCATGATCATGGCAGTCTGGACCGGACACTGCACCATGATCATGGCAGTCTGGAACGGACACTACACCATGATCATGGCAGTCTGGACAGGACACTGCACCATGATCATGACAGTCTGGACCGGACACTACACCATGATCATGGCAGTCTGGACCGGACACTACACCATGATCATGACAGTCTGGACCGGACACTGCACCATGATCATGGCAGTCTGGACCGGACACTGCACCATGATCATGGCAGTCTGGACCGGACACTACACCATGATCATGGCAGTCTGGACCGGACACTGCACGATGATCATGGCAGTCTGGACCGGACACTGCACCATGATCATGACAGTCTGGACCGGACACTGCACGATGACCATGGCAGTCTGGACCGGACACATCACCATGATCATAGCAGTCTGGACCGGACACTGCACGATGATCATGGCAGTCTGGACCGGACACTGCACCATGATCATGGCAGTCAGGACCGGACACTGCACGATGATCATGGCAATCTGGACCGGACACTGCACCATGATCATGGCAGTCTGGACCGGACACTACACCATGATCATGACAATCTGGACCGGACACTGCACCATGATCTTGGCAGTCTAGACCGGACACTACACCATGATCATGGCAGTCTGGACCGGACACTACACCATGATCATGACAGTCTGGACCGGACACTGCACCATGATCATGGCAGTCTGGACCGGACACTGCACCATGATCATAGCAGTCTGGACCGGACACTGCACAATGATCATGGCAGTCTGGACCGGACACATCACCATGATCATGGCAGTCTGGACCGGACACTGCACGATGATCATGGCAGTCTGGACCGGACACTGCACCATGATCATGGCAGTCTGGACCGGACACTGCACGATGATCATGGCAGTCTGGACCGGACACTGCACCATGATCATGGCAGTCTGGACCGGACACTACACCATGATCATGGCAGTCTGGACCGGACACTGCACCATGATCATGGCAGTCTGGACCGGACACTACACCATGATCATGACAGTCTGGACCGGACACTGCACCATGATCATGGCAGTCTAGACCGGACACTACACCATGATCATGGCAGTCTGGACCGGACACTACACCATGATCATGACAGTCTGGACCGGACACTGCACCATGATCATGGCAGTCTGGACCGGACACTGCACCATGATCATGGCAGTCTGGACCGGACACTGCACCATGATCATCGCAGTCTGGACCGGACACTGCACCATGATCATGGCAGTCTGGACCGGACACTGCACGATGAGCATGGCAGTCTGGACCGGACACTGCACCATGATCATGACAGTCTGGACCGGACACTGCACCATGATCATGGCAGTCTGGACCGGACACTGCACCATGATCATGGCAGTCTGGACCGGACACTGCACCATGATCATGGCAGCCTGGACCGGACACATCACCATGATCATGGCAGTCTGGACCGGACACTGCACGATGATCATGGCAGTCTGGACCGGACACTGCACCATGATCATGGCAGTCTGGACCGGACACTGCACGATGATCATGGAAGTCTGGACCGGACACTGCACCATGATCATGGCAGTCTGGACCGGACACTACACCATGATCATGGCAGTCTGGACCGGACACTGCACCATGATCATGGCAGTCTGGACCGGACACTACACCATGATCATGACAGTCTGGACCGGACACTGCACCATGATCATGGCAGTCTAGACCGGACACTACACCATGATCATGGCAGTCTGGACCGGACACTACACCATGATCATGACAGTCTGGACCGGACACTGCACCATGATCATGGCAGTGTGGACCGGACACTGCACCATGATCATGGCAGTCTGGACCGGACACTGCACCATGATCATGGCAGTCTGGACCGGACACTGCACCATGATCATGGCAGTCTGGACCGGACACTGCACCATGATCATGGCAGTCTGGACCGGACACTGCACCATGATCATGGCAGTCTGGACCGGACACTGCACCATGATCATGACAGTCTGGACCGAACACTGCACCATGATCATGGCAGTCTGGCCCGGACACTGCACCATGATCATGGTAGTCTGGACCGGACACTGCAAGATCATGGCAGTCTGGACCGGACACTGCACCACGATCATGGCAGTCTGGACCGGACACTGCACCATGATCACGGCAGTCTGGACCGGACACTACACCATGATCATGGCAGTCTGGACCGGACACTGCACCATGATCATGGCAGTCTGGACCGGACACTGCACCATGATCATGGCAGTCTGAACCGGACACTGCACCACGATCATGACAGTCTGGACCGGACACTGCACCATGATCATGGCAGTCTGGACCGGACACTACACCATGATCATGGCAGTCTGGACCGGACACTGCACCATGATCATAGCAGTCTGGACCGAACACTGCACCATGATCATGGCAGTCTGGACCGGACACTACACCATGATCATGACAGTCTGGACCGGACACTGCACCATGATCATGGCAGTCTGGACCGGACACTGCACCATGATCATGGCAGTCTGGACCGGACACTGCACCATGATCATGGCAGTCTGGACCGGACACTGCACCATGATCATGGCAGTCTGGACCGGACACTACACCATGATCATGACAGTCTGGACCGGACACTGCACCATGATCATGGCAGTCTGGACCGGACACTACACCATGATCATGACAGTCTGGACCGGACACTACACCATGATCATGACAGTCTGGACCGGACACTACACCATGATCATGACAGTCTGGACCGTACACTACACCATGATCATGGCAGTCTGGACCGGACACTACACCATGATCATGACACTCTGGACCGGACACTACACCATGATCATGACAGTCTGGACCGGACACTACACCATGATCATGACAGTCTGGACCGGACACTGCACCATGATCATGGCAGTCTGGACCGGACACTGCACCATGATCATGGCAGTCTGGACCGGACACTACACCATGATCATGGCAGTCTGGACCGGACACTGCACGATGATCATGGCAGTCTGGACCGGACACTGCACCATGATCATGACAGTCTGGACCGGACACTGCACGATGATCATGGCAGTCTGGACCGGACACATCACCATGATCATAGCAGTCTGGACCGGACACTGCACGATGATCATGGCAGTCTGGACCGGACACTGCACCATGATCATGGCAGTCTGGACCGGACACTGCACGATGATCATGGCAATCTGGACCGGACACTGCACCATGATCATGGCAGTCTGGACCGGACACTACACCATGATCATGACAATCTGGACCGGACACTGCACCATGATCTTGGCAGTCTATACCGGACACTACACCATGATCATGGCAGTCTGGACCGGACACTACACCATGATCATGACAGTCTGGACCGGACACTGCACCATGATCATGGCAGTCTGGACCGGACACTGCACCATGATCATGGCAGTCTGGACCGGACACTGCACAATGATCATGGCAGTCTGGACCGGACACATCACCATGATCATGGCAGTCTGGACCGGACACTGCACGATGATCATGGCAGTCTGGACCGGACACTGCACCATGATCATGGCAGTCTGGACCGGACACTGCACGATGATCATGGCAGTCTGGACCGGACACTGCACCATGATCATGGCAGTCTGGACCGGACACTACACCATGATCATGGCAGTCTGGACCGGACACTGCACCATGATCATGGCAGTCTGGACCGGACACTACACCATGATCATGACAGTCTGGACCGGACACTGCACCATGATCATGGCAGTCTAGACCGGACACTACACCATGATCATGGCAGTCTGGACCGGACACTACACCATGATCATGACAGTCTGGACCGGACACTGCACCATGATCATGGCAGTCTGGACCGGACACTGCACCATGATCATGGCAGTCTGGACCGGACACTGCACCATGATCATGGCAGTCTGGACCGGACACTGCACCATGATCATGGCAGTCTGGACCGGACACTGCACGATGAGCATGGCAGTCTGGACCGGACACTGCACCATGATCATGACAGTCTGGACCGGACACTGCACCATGATCATGGCAGTCTGGACCGGACACTGCACCATGATCATGGCAGTCTGGACCGGACACTGCACCATGATCATGGCAGCCTGGACCGGACACATCACCATGATCATGGCAGTCTGGACCGGACACTGCACGATGATCATGGCAGTCTGGACCGGACACTGCACCATGATCATGGCAGTCTGGACAGGACACTGCACGATGATCATGGCAGTCTGGACCGGACACTGCACCATGATCATGGCAGTCTGGACCGGACACTGCACCATGATCATGGCAGTCTGGACCGGACACTGCACCATGATCATGGCAGTCTGGACCGGACACTACACCATGATCATGACAGTCTGGACCGGACACTGCACCATGATCATGGCAGTCTAGACCGGACACTACACCATGATCATGGCAGTCTGGACCGGACACTACACCATGATCATGACAGTCTGGACCGGACACTGCACCATGATCATGGCAGTCTGGACCGGACACTGCACCATGATCATGGCAGTCTGTACCGGACACTGCACCATGATCATGGCAGTCTGGACCGGACACTGCACCATGATCATGGCAGTCTGGACCGGACACTGCACCATGATCATGGCAGTCTGGACCGGACACTGCACCATGATCATGGCAGTCTGGACCGGACACTGCACCATGATCATGACAGTCTGGACCGAACACTGCACCATGATCATGGCAGTCTGGCCCGGACACTGCACCATGATCATGGTAGTCTGGACCGGACACTGCAAGAAGATCATGGCAGTCTGGACCGGACACTGCACCACGATCATGGCAGTCTGGACCGGACACTGCACCATGATCACGGCAGTCTGGACCGGACACTACACCATGATCATGGCAGTCTGGACCGGACACTGCACCATGATCATGGCAGTCTGGACCGGACACTGCACCATGATCATGGCAGTCTGAACCGGACACTGCACCACGATCATGACAGTCTGGAGCGGACACTGCACCATGATCATGGCAGTCTGGACCGGACACTACACCATGATCATGGCAGTCTGGACCGGACACTGCACCATGATCATAGCAGTCTGGACCGAACACTGCACCATGATCATGGCAGTCTGGACCGGACACTACACCATGATCATGGCAGTCTGGACCGGACACTGCACGATGATCATGGCAGTCTGGACCGGACATTGCACCATGATCATGGTAGTCTGGACCGGACACTGCAAGAAGATCATGGCAGTCTGGACCGGACACTGCACCACGATCATGGCAGTCTGGACCGGACACAGCACCATGATCATGGCAGTCTGGACCGGACACTGCACCA
Source organism: Cherax quadricarinatus (assembly GCF_038502225.1). Lineage (NCBI taxonomy): Eukaryota > Metazoa > Arthropoda > Malacostraca > Decapoda > Parastacidae > Cherax > Cherax quadricarinatus. Next base: position 37,320,098 of record NC_091322.1, on the reverse strand, counting down.
CGATCATGACAGTCTGGAGCGGACACTGCACCATGATCATGGCAGTCTGGACCGGACACTGCAACATGATCATGGCAGTCTGGACCGGACACTGCAAGATAATCATGGCAGTCTGGGCCGGACACTACACCATGATCATGGCAGTCTGGACCGGACACTGCACCATGATCATAGCAGTCTGGACCGAACACTGCACCATGATCATGGCAGTCTGGAACGGACACTACACCATGATCATGACAGTCTGGACCGGACACTGCACCATGATCATGGCAGTCTGGACCGGACACTGCACCATGATCATGGCAGTCTGGACCGGACACTGCACCATGATCATGGCAGTCTGGACCGGACACTGCACCATGATCATGGCAGTCTGGACCGGACACTACACCATGATCATGACAGTCTGGACCGGACACTGCACCATGATCATGGCAGTCTGGACCGGACACTACACCATGATCATGACAGTCTGGACCGGACACTACACCATGATCATGACAGTCTGGACCGGACACTACATAATGATCATGACAGTCTGGACCGTACACTACACCATGATCATGGCAGTCTGGACCGGACACTACACCATGATCATGACACTCTGGACCGGACACTACACCATGATCATGACAGTCTGGACCGGACACTACACCATGATCATGACAGTCTGGACCGGACACTGCACCATGATCATGGCAGTCTGGACCGGACACTGCACCATGATCATGGCAGTCTGGACCGGACACTACACCATGATCATGGCAGTCTGGACCGGACACTGCACGATGATCATGGCAGTCTGGACCGGACACTGCACCATGATCATGACAGTCTGGACCGGACACTGCACGATGATCATGGCAGTCTGGACCGGACACATCACCATGATCATAGCAGTCTGGACCGGACACTGCACGATGATCATGGCAGTCTGGACCGGACACTGCACCATGATCATGGCAGTCTGGACCGGACACTGCACGATGATCATGGCAATCTGGACCGGACACTGCACCATGATCATGGCAGTCTGGACCGGACACTACACCATGATCATGACAATCTGGACCGGACACTGCACCATGATCTTGGCAGTCTAGACCGGACACTACACCATGATCATGGCAGTCTGGACCGGACACTACACCATGATCATGACAGTCTGGACCGGACACTGCACCATGATCATGGCAGTCTGGACCGGACACTGCACCATGATCATGGCAGTCTGGACCGGACACTGCACAATGATCATGGCAGTCTGGACCGGACACATCACCATGATCATGGCAGTCTGGACCGGACACTGCACGATGATCATGGCAGTCTGGACCGGACACTGCACCATGATCATGGCAGTCTGGACCGGACACTGCACGATGATCATGGCAGTCTGGACCGGACACTGCACCATGATCATGGCAGTCTGGACCGGACACTACACCATGATCATGGCAGTCTGGACCGGACACTGCACCATGATCATGGCAGTCTGGACCGGACACTACACCATGATCATGACAGTCTGGACCGGACACTGCACCATGATCATGGCAGTCTAGACCGGACACTACACCATGATCATGGCAGTCTGGACCGGACACTACACCATGATCATGACAGTCTGGACCGGACACTGCACCATGATCATGGCAGTCTGGACCGGACACTGCACCATGATCATGGCAGTCTGGACCGGACACTGCACCATGATCATGGCAGTCTGGACCGGACACTGCACCATGATCATGGCAGTCTGGACCGGACACTGCACGATGAGCATGGCAGTCTGGACCGGACACTGCACCATGATCATGACAGTCTGGACCGGACACTGCACCATGATCATGGCAGTCTGGACCGGACACTGCACCATGATCATGGCAGTCTGGACCGGACACTGCACCATGATCATGGCAGCCTGGACCGGACACATCACCATGATCATGGCAGTCTGGACCGGACACTGCACGATGATCATGGCAGTCTGGACCGGACACTGCACCATGATCATGGCAGTCTGGACCGGACACTGCACGATGATCATGGCAGTCTGGACCGGACACTGCACCATGATCATGGCAGTCTGGACCGGACACTACACCATGATCATGGCAGTCTGGACCGGACACTGCACCATGATCATGGCAGTCTGGACCGGACACTACACCATGATCATGACAGTCTGGACCGGACACTGCACCATGATCATGGCAGTCTAGACCGGACACTACACCATGATCATGGCAGTCTGGACCGGACACTACACCATGATCATGACAGTCTGGACCGGACACTGCACCATGATCATGGCAGTCTGGACCGGACACTGCACCATGATCATGGCAGTCTGTACCGGACACTGCACCATGATCATGGCAGTCTGGACCGGACACTGCACCATGATCATGGCAGTCTGGACCGGACACTGCACCATGATCATGGCAGTCTGGACCGGACACTGCACCATGATCATGGCAGTCTGGACCGGACACTGCACCATGATCATGACAGTCTGGACCGAACACTGCACCATGATCATGGCAGTCTGGCCCGGACACTGCACCATGATCATGGTAGTCTGGACCGGACACTGCAAGAAGATCATGGCAGTCTGGACCGGACACTGCACCACGATCATGGCAGTCTGGACCGGACACTGCACCATGATCACGGCAGTCTGGACCGGACACTACACCATGATCATGGCAGTCTGGACCGGACACTGCACCATGATCATGGCAGTCTGGACCGGACACTGCACCATGATCATGGCAGTCTGAACCGGACACTGCACCACGATCATGACAGTCTGGAGCGGACACTGCACCATGATCATGGCAGTCTGGACCGGACACTACACCATGATCATGGCAGTCTGGACCGGACACTGCACCATGATCATAGCAGTCTGGACCGAACACTGCACCATGATCATGGCAGTCTGGACCGGACACTACACCATGATCATGACAGTCTGGACCGGACACTGCACCATGATCATGGCAGTCTGGACCGGACACTGCACCATGATCATGGCAGTCTGGACCGGACACTGCACCATGATCATGGCAGTCTGGACCGGACACTGCACCATGATCATGGCAGTCTGGACCGGACACTGCACCATGATCATGGCAGTCTGGACCGGACACTGCACCATGATCATGGCAGTCTGGACCGGACACTGCACCATGATCATGACAGTCTGGACCGAACACTGCACCATGATCATGGCAGTCTGGCCCAGACATTGCACCATGATCATGGTAGTCTGGACCGGACACTGCAAGAAGATCATGGCAGTCTGGACCGGACACTGCACCACGATCATGGCAGTCTGGACCGGACACAGCACCATGATCATGGCAGTCTGGACCGGACACTGCACCACGATCATGACAGTCTGGAGCGGACACTGCACCATGATCATGGCAGTCTGGACCGGACACTGCAACATGATCATGGCAGTCTGGACCGGACACTGCAAGATAATCATGGCAGTCTGGGCCGGACACTACACCATGATCATGGCAGTCTGGACCGGACACTGCACCATGATCATAGCAGTCTGGACCGAACACTGCACCATGATCATGGCAGTCTGGAACGGACACTACACCATGATCATGACAGTCTGGACCGGACACTGCACCATGATCATGGCAGTCTGGACCGGACACTGCACCATGATCATGGCAGTCTGGACCGGACACTGCACCATGATCATGGCAGTCTGGACCGGACACTGCACCATGATCATGGCAGTCTGGACCGGACACTGCACCATGATCATGGCAGTCTGGACCGGACACTGCACCATGATCATGGCAGTCTGGACCGGACACTGCACCATGATCATGACAGTCTGGACCGAACACTGCACCATGATCATGGCAGTCTGGCCCGGACACTGCACCATGATCATGGTAGTCTGGACCGGACACTGCAAGAAGATCATGGCAGTCTGGACCGGACACTGCACCACGATCATGGCAGTCTGGACCGGACACAGCACCATGATCATGGCAGTCTGGACCGGACACTGCACCACGATCATGACAGTCTGGAGCGGACACTGCACCATGATCATGGCAGTCTGGACAGGACACTGCAACATGATCATGGCAGTCTGGACCGGACACTGCAAGATAATCATGGCAGTCTGGGCCGGACACTACACCATGATCATGGCAGTCTGGACCGGACACTGCACCATGATCATAGCAGTCTGGACCGAACACTGCACCATGATCATGGCAGTCTGGACCGGACTCTACACCATGATCATGACAGTCTGGACCGGACACTGCACCATGATCATGGCAGTCTGGACCGGACACTGCACCATGATCATGGCAGTCTGGACCGGACACTGCACCATGATCATGGCAGTCTGGACCGGACTCTGCACCATGATCATGGCAGTCTGGACCGGACACTGCACCATGATCATGGCAGTCTGGACCGGACACTGCACCATGATCATGGCAGTCTGGACCGGACACTGCACCATGATCATGACAGTCTGGACCGAACACTGCACCATGATCATGGCAGTCTGGCCCGGACACTGCACCATGATCATGGTAGTCTGGACCGGACACTGCAAGAAGATCATGGCAGTCTGGACCGGACACTGCACCACGATCATGGCAGTCTGGACCGGACACAGCACCATGATCATGGCAGTCTGGACCGGATACTGCACCATGATCATGACAGTCTGGACCGGACACTGCACCATGATCATGGAAGTCTGGACCGGACACTGCACCATGATCATGGCAGTCTGGGCCGGAGACTGTACCATGATCATGGCAGTCTGAACCGGACACTGCACCATGATCATGGCAGTCTGGACCGGAGACTGCACCATGATCATGGCAGTCTGGACCGGACACTGCACCATGATCATGGTAGTCTGGACCGGACACTGCACCATGATCATGGCAGTCTGGACCGAACACTGCACCATGATCATGGCAGTCTGGCCCGGACACTGCACCATGATCATGGCAGTCTAGACCGGACACTGCACCACGATCATGACAGTCTGGACCGGACACTGCACCATGATCATGGCAGTCTGGACCGGACACTGCACCATGATCATGGCAGTCTGGACCGGACACTGCAAGATAATCATGGCAGTCTGGACCGGACACTACACCATGATCATGGCAGTCTGGACCGGACACTGCACCATGATCATAGCAGTCTGGACCGAACACTGCACCATCATCATGGCAGTCTGGCCCGGACACTGCACCATGATCATGGCAGTCTGGACCGGACACTGCACAACGATCATGGCAGTCTGGACCGGACACTGAACCATGATCATGGCAGTCTGGACCGGACAATGCACCATGATCATGGCAGTCTGGACCGGACACTGCAAGATAACCATGGCAGTCTGGACCGGACACTAAACCATGATCATGGCAGTCTGGACCGGACACTGCACAACGATCATGGCAGACTGGACCGGACACTGCACCATGATCATGGCAGTCTGGACCGGACACTGCACCATGATCATGGCAGTCTGGACCGGACACTGCAAGATAATCATCGCAGTCTAGACCGGACACTACACCATGATCATGGCAGTCTGGACCGGACACTGCACCATGATCATGGCAGTCTGGACCGGACACTGCACCATAATCATGACAGTCTGGACCGGACACTGCACCATGATCATGGCAGTCTGGACCGGACACTGCACCATGATCATGACACTCTGGACCGGACACTGCACCATGATCATGGCAGTCTGGACCGGACACTGCACCATGATCATGGCAGTCTGGACCGGACACTGCACCATGATCATGGCAGTCTGGACCGGACACTGCACCATGATCACGGCAGTCTGGACCGGACACTGCAAGATAATCATGGCAGTCTGGACCGGACACTACACCATGATTATGGCAGTCTGGACCGGACACTGCACCATGATCATGGCAGTCTGGACCGAACACTGCACCATGATCATGGCAGTCTGGCCCGGACACTGCACCATGATCATGCCAGTCTGGACCGGACACTGCACCACGATCATGGCAGTCTGGACCGGAAACTGCACCATGATCATGGCAGTCTGCACCGGACACTGCACCATGATCATGGCAGTCTGGACCGGACACTGCAAGATCATCATGGCAGTCTGGACCGGACACTACACCATGATCATGACAGTCTGGACCGGACACTGCACCATGATCATGGCAGTCTGGACCGGACACTGCACCATGATCATGGCAGTCTGGACCGGACACTGCACCATGATCATGGCAGTCTGGACCGGAGACTGCACCATGATCATGACAGTCTGGACCGGACACTGCACCATGATCATGACAGTCTGGACCGGACACTGCACCATGATCATGGCAGTCTGGACCGGACACTACACCATGATCATGGCAGTCTGGACCGGACACTACACCATGATCATGGCAGTCTGGACCGGACACTACACCATGATCATGGCAGTCTGGACCGGACACTGCACCATGATCATGGCAGTCTGGACCGGACACTGCACCATGATCATGACAGTCTGGACCGGACACTGCACCATGATCATGGCAGTCTGGACCGGACACTACACCAAGATCATGGCAGTCTGGACCGGACACTACACCATGATCATGGCAGTCTGGACCGGACACTGCACCATGATCATGACAGTCTGGACCGGACACTGCACCATGATCATGGCAGTCTGGACCGGACACTACACCATGATCATGGCAGTCTGGACCGGACACTACACCATGATCATGGCAGTCTGGACCGGACACTTCACCATGATCATGGCAGTCTGGACCGGACACTGCACCATGATCATGACAGTCTGGACCGGACACTGCACAATGATCATGGCAGTCTGGACCGGACACTGCACCATGATCATGGCAGTCTGGACCGGACACTACACCATGATCATGACAGTCTGGACCGGACGCTACACCATGATCATGGCAGTCTGGACCGGACACTGCACCATGATCATGGCAGTCTGGACCGGACACTGCACCATGATGATGGCAGTCTGGACCGGACACTACACCATGATCATGGCAGTCTGGACCGGACACTGCACCATGATCATGGCAGTCTGGACCGGACACTGCACCATGATCATGGCAGTCTGAACCGGACACTGCACCATGATCATGGCAGTCTGGACCGGAGACTGCACCATGATCATGGCAGTCTGGACCGGACACTGCACCATGATCATGGTAGTCTGGACCGGACACTGCACCATGATCATGGCAGTCTGGACCGGACACTGCACCATGATCATGGCAGTCTGGACCGAACACTGCACCATGATCATGGCAGTCTGGCCCGGACACTGCACCATGATCATGGCAGTCTGGACCGGACACTGCACCACGATCATGGCAGTCTGGACCGGACACTGCACCATGATCATGGCAGTCTGGACCGGACACTGCACCATGATCATGGCAGTCTGGACCGGACACTGCAAGATAATCATGGCAGTCTGGACCGGACACTACACCATGATCATGGCAGTCTGGACCGGACACTGCACCATGATCATGGCAGTCTGGACCGAACACTGCACCATGATCATGGCAGTCTGGCCCGGACACTGCACCATGATCATGGCAGTCTGGACCGGACACTGCACAACGATCATGGCAGTCTGGACCGGACACTGAACCATGATCATGGCAGTCTGGACCGGACAATGCACCATGATCATGGCAGTCTGGACCGGACACTGCAAGATAACCATGGCAGTCTGGACCGGACACTAAACCATGATCATGGCAGTCTGGACCGGACACTGCACCATGATCATGGCAGTCTGGACCGGACACTGCACCATGATCATGGCAGTCTGGACCGGACACTGCACCATGATCATGGCAGTCTGGACCGGACACTGCAAGATAATCATGGCAGTCTGGACCGGACACTACACCATGATCATGGCAGTCTGGACCGGACACTGCACCACGATCATGGCAGTCTGGACCGAACACTGCACCATGATCATGGCAGTCTGGCCCGGACACTGCACCATGATCATGACAGTCTGGACCGGACACTGCACCATGATCATGACAGTATGGACCGGACACTGCACCATGATCATGGCAGTCTGGACCGGACACTGCACCATGATCATGACAGTCTGGGCCGGACACTGCACCATGATCATGGCAGTCTGGACCGGACACTGCACCATGATCATGGCAGTCTGGATCGGACACTACACCATGATCATGGCAG
>NC_091322.1:37236803-37301803 GCF_038502225.1 Cherax quadricarinatus | reverse complement strand
ACCCTTGTCCTCCCTTGTGCCCCTTTGTCCTCCCTTGTCCTCCCTTGTCTACCCTTGTCCACCCTTGTCCTCCCTTGTTCTCTTTTGTCCATAGTTGTCCTCCCTTGTCTACTCTTGTCCTCCCTTGTCCTTCCTTGTCTACATTTGTCCTCCCTTGTCCACCCTTGTCCTCCCTTGTCCTCCCTTGTCTACCCTTGGCCTTCCTTGTCTACCCTTGTCCTATCTTGTCCACCCTTGTCCTCCCTTGTCCTACCTTGTCTACCCTTGTCCTCTCTTGTCTACCCTTGTCCTCCCTTGTCCACCATTGTCCTCCTTTGTCCTTCCTTGTCTACCCCTGTCCAAGATTGTTCTCTTTGGTCCAGCCTTGTTCTCCCTTGTCCTTCCTTATCCTTCCTTGTATTCCCGCCTCCCTTTTGCTCTCTTGTTATCCTTTGTCCTCCCTCCCTTTCCCTTTTCCTCCTTTGAAATCCCTTGTCTTCCTTTGTCCTCCGTCCTCCTTTGTCCCTACTCCTTTATCTACGTTTGTCTTCCCTTTTCCTCCCTAATAACTAATACACTCACAGGAAGGCTTCCCATGATGATCTACAGTGATGCTTCCCATGATGATCTACAGTGATGCTTCCCATGATGATCTACAGTGATGCTTCCCGTGATGATCTACAGTGATGCTTCCCATGATGATCTACAGTGATGGTTCCCATGATGATCTACAGTGATGCTTCCCATGATGATCTACAGTGATGCTTCCCGTGATGATCTACAGTGATGCTTCCCATGATGATCTACAGTGATGCTTCCCATGATGATCTACAGTGATGCTTCCCATGATGATCTACAGTGATGCTTCCCATGATGATCTACAGTGATGCTTCCCGTGATGATCTACAGTGATGCTTCCCGTGATGATCTACAGTGATGCTTCCCATGATGATCTACAGTGATGCTTCCCATGATGATCTACAGTGATGCTTCCCATGATGATCTACAGTGATGCTTCCCGTGATGATCTACAGTGATGCTTCCCATGATGATCTACAGTGATGCTTCCCGTGATGATCTACAGTGATGGTTCCCGTGATGATCTACAGTGATGCTTCCCGTGATGATCTACAGTGATGCTTCCCATGATGATCTACAGTGATGCTTCCCGTGATGATCTACAGTGATGCTTCCCGTGATGATCTACAGTGATGCTTCCCATGATGATCTACAGTGATGCTTCCCATGATGATCTACAGTGATGGTTCCCGTGATGATCTACAGTGATGCTTCCCGTGATGATCTACAGTGATGCTTCCCATGATGATCTACAGTGATGCTTCCCGTGATGATCTACAGTGATGCTTCCCGTGATGATCTACAGTGATGCTTCCCATGATGATCTACAGTGATGCTTCCCGTGATGATCTACAGATCTATGATCACAGTGATGCTTCCCGTGATGATCTACAGTGATGCTTCCCATGATGATGATCTACAGTGATGCTTCCCGTGATGATCTACAGTGATGCTTCCCATGATGATCTACAGTGATGCTTCCCATGATGATCTACAGTGATGCTTCCCGTGATGATCTACAGTGATGCTTCCCATGATGATCTACAGTGATGCTTCCCATGATGATCTACAGTGATGCTTCCCATGATGATCTACAGTGATGCTTCCCATGATGATCTACAGTGATGCTTCCCATGATGATCTACAGTGATGCTTCCCGTGATGATCTACAGTGATGCTTCCCATGATGATCTACAGTGATGCTTCCCATGATGATCTACAGTGATGCTTCCCATGATGATCTACAGTGATGCTTCCCATGATGATCTACAGTGATGCTTCCCGTGATGATCTACAGTGATGCTTCCCATGATGATCTACAGTGATGCTTCCCGTGATGATCTACAGTGATGCTTCCCATGATGATCTACAGTGATGCTTCCCATGATGATCTACAGTGATGCTTCCCATGATGATCTACAGTGATGCTTCCCATGATGATCTACAGTGATGCTTCCCGTGATGATCTACAGTGATGCTTCCCGTGATGATCTACAGTGATGCTTCCCATGATGATCTACAGTGATGCTTCCCATGATGATCTACAGTGATGCTTCCCATGATGATCTACAGTGATGCTTCCCATGATGATCTACAGTGATGCTTCCCATGATGATCTACAGTGATGCTTCCCATGATGATCTACAGTGATGCTTCCCATGATGATCTACAGTGATGCTTCCCATGATGATCTACAGTGATGCTTCCCGTGATGATCTACAGTGATGCTTCCCATGATGATCTACAGTGATGCTTCCCATGATGATCTACAGTGATGCTTCCCGTGATGATCTACAGTGATGCTTCCCATGATGATCTACAGTGATGCTTCCCGTGATGATCTACAGTGATGCTTCCCATGATGATCTACAGTGATGCTTCCCATGATGATCTACAGTGATGCTTCCCATGATGATCTACAGTGATGCTTCCCATGATGATCTACAGTGATGCTTCCCATGATGATCTACAGTGATGCTTCCCATGATGATCTACAGTGATGCTTCCCGTGATGATCTACAGTGATGCTTCCCATGATGATCTACAGTGATGCTTCCCATGATGATCTACAGTGATGCTTCCCATGATGATCTACAGTGATGCTTCCCATGATGATCTACAGTGATGCTTCCCGTGATGATCTACAGTGATGCTTCCCGTGATGATCTACAGTGATGCTTCCCGTGATGATCTACAGTGATGCTTCCCATGATGATCTACAGTGATGGTTCCCATGATGATCTACAGTGATGCTTCCCATGATGATCTACAGTGATGCTTCCCATGATGATCTACAGTGATGGTTCCCATGATGATCTACAGTGATGCTTCCCATGATGATCTACAGTGATGCTTCCCATGATGATCTACAGTGATGCTTCCCATGATGATCTACAGTGATGCTTCCCATGATGATCTACAGTGATGCTTCCCGTGATGATCTACAGTGATGCTTCCCGTGATGATCTACAGTGATGCTTCCCGTGATGATCTACAGTGATGCTTCCCATGATGATCTACAGTGATGCTTCCCGTGATGATCTACAGTGATGCTTCCCGTGATGATCTACAGTGATGCTTCCCATGATGATCTACAGTGATGCTTCCCATGATGATCTACAGTGATGCTTCCCATGATGATCTACAGTGATGCTTCCCGTGATGATCTACAGTGATGCTTCCCGTGATGATCTACAGTGATGCTTCCCGTGATGATCTACAGTGATGCTTCCCATGATGATCTACAGTGATGGTTCCCATGATGATCTACAGTGATGCTTCCCATGATGATCTACAGTGATGCTTCCCATGATGATCTACAGTGATGCTTCCCATGATGATCTACAGTGATGCTTCCCATGATGATCTACAGTGATGCTTCCCATGATGATCTACAGTGATGCTTCCCATGATGATCTACAGTGATGCTTCCCATGATGATCTACAGTGATGCTTCCCGTACAGTGATGCTTCCCGTGATGATCTACAGTGATGCTTCCCATGATGATCTACAGTGATGCTTCCCGTGATGATCTACTACAGTGATGCTTCCCATGATGATGCTACAGTGATGCTTCCCATGATGATCTACAGTGATGCTTCCCATGATGATCTACAGTGATGCTTCCCATGATGACCTACAGTGATGCTTCCCATGATGATCTACAGTGATGCTTCCCGTGATGATCTACAGTGATGCTTCCCATGATGATCTACAGTGATGCTTCCCATGATGATCTACAGTGATGCTTCCCATGATGATCTACAGTGATGCTTCCCATGATGATCTACAGTGATGCTTCCCATGATGATCTACAGTGATGCTTCCCATGATGATCTACAGTGATGCTTCCCATGATGATCTACAGTGATGCTTCCCATGATGATCTACAGTGATGCTTCCCATGATGATCTACAGTGATGCTTCCCATGATGATCTACAGTGATGCTTCCCATGATGATCTACAGTGATGCTTCCCATGATGATCTACAGTGATGCTTCCCATGATGACCTACAGTGATGCTTCCCATGATGATCTACAGTGATGCTTCCCATGATGATCTACAGTGATGCTTCCCATGATGATCTACAGTGATGCTTCCCATGATGATCTACAGTGATGCTTCCCATGATGATCTACAGTGATGCTTCCCATGATGATCTACAGTGATGCTTCCCATGATGATCTACAGTGATGCTTCCCATGATGATCTACAGTGATGCTTCCCATGATGATCTACAGTGATGCTTCCCATGATGATCTACAGTGATGCTTCCCATGATGATCTACAGTGATGCTTCCCATGATGATCTACAGTGATGCTTCCCATGATGATCTACAGTGATGCTTCCCATGATGATCTACAGTGATGGTTCCCATGATGATCTACAGTGATGCTTCCCATGATGATCTACAGTGATGCTTCCCATGATGATCTACAGTGATGCTTCCCATGATGATCTACAGTGATGCTTCCCATGATGATCTACAGTGATGCTTCCCATGATGATCTACAGTGATGCTTCCCATGATGATCTACAGTGATGCTTCCCATGATGATCTACAGTGATGCTTCCCATGATGATCTACAGTGATGCTTCCCATGATGATCTACAGTGATGCTTCCCATGATGATCTACAGTGATGCTTCCCATGATGATCTACAGTGATGCTTCCCATGATGATCTACAGTGATGCTTCCCGTGATTCCCATGATGATCTACAGTGATGCTTCCCATGATGATCTACAGTGATGCTTCCCATGATGATCTATGATGCTTCCCATGATGATCTACAGTGATGCTTCCCATGATGATCTACAGTGATGCTTCCCATGATGATCTACAGTGATGCTTCCCATGATGATCTACAGTGATGCTTCCCATGATGATCTACAGTGATGCTTCCCATGATGATCTACAGTGATGCTTCCCATGATGATCTACAGTGATGCTTCCCATGATGATCTACAGTGATGCTTCCCATGATGATCTACAGTGATGCTTCCCATGATGATCTACAGTGATGCTTCCCATGATGATCTACAGTGATGCTTCCCGTGATGATCTACAGTGATGCTTCCCATGATGATCTACAGTGATGCTTCCCATGATGATCTACAGTGATGCTTCCCATGATGATCTACAGTGATGCTTCCCGTGATGATCTACAGTGATGCTTCCCATGATGATCTACAGTGATGCTTCCCATGATGATCTACAGTGATGGTTCCCATGATGATCTACAGTGATGCTTCCCATGATGATCTACAGTGATGCTTCCCATGATGATCTACAGTGATGCTTCCCATGATGATCTACAGTGATGCTTCCCATGATGATCTACAGTGATGCTTCCCATGATGATCTACAGTGATGCTTCCCATGATGATCTACAGTGATGCTTCCCGTGATGATCTACAGTGATGCTTCCCATGATGATCTACAGTGATGCTTCCCATGATGATCTACAGTGATGCTTCCCATGATGATCTACAGTGATGCTTCCCGTGATGATCTACAGTGATGCTTCCCATGATGATCTACAGTGATGCTTCCCATGATGATCTACAGTGATGGTTCCCATGATGATCTACAGTGATGCTTCCCATGATGATCTACAGTGATGCTTCCCATGATGATCTACAGTGATGCTTCCCATGATGATCTACAGTGATGCTTCCCATGATGATCTACAGTGATGGTTCCCGTGATGATCTACAGTGATGCTTCCCATGATGATCTACAGTGATGCTTCCCATGATGATCTACAGTGATGCTTCCCATGATGATCTACAGTGATGCTTCCCGTGATGATCTACAGTGATGCTTCCCATGATGATCTACAGTGATGCTTCCCATGATGATCTACAGTGATGCTTCCCATGATGATCTACAGTGATGCTTCCCATGATGATCTACAGTGATGCTTCCCATGATGATCTACAGTGATGCTTCCCATGATGATCTACAGTGATGGTTCCCATGATGATCTACAGTGATGCTTCCCATGATGATCTACAGTGATGCTTCCCATGATGATCTACAGTGATGCTTCCCATGATGATCTACAGTGATGCTTCCCATGATGATCTACAGTGATGGTTCCCATGATGATCTACAGTGATGCTTCCCATGATGATCTACAGTGATGCATCCCATGATGATCTACAGTGATGCTTCCCATGATGATCTACAGTGATGGTTCCCATGATGATCTACAGTGATGCTTCCCATGATGATCTACAGTGATGCTTCCCATGATGATCTACAGTGATGCTTCCCATGATGATCTACAGTGATGCTTCCCATGATGATCTACAGTGATGCTTCCCATGATGATCTACAGTGATGCTTCCCATGATGATCTACAGTGATGCTTCCCATGATGATCTACAGTGATGCTTCCCATGATGATCTACAGTGATGCTTCCCGTGATGATCTACAGTGATGCTTCCCATGATGATCTACAGTGATGCTTCCCATGATGATCTACAGTGATGCTTCCCATGATGATCTACAGTGATGCTTCCCATGATGATCTACAGTGATGCTTCCCATGATGATCTACAGTGATGCTTCCCGTGATGATCTACAGTGATGCTTCCCATGATGATCTACAGTGATGCTTCCCATGATGATCTACAGTGATGCTTCCCATGATGATCTACAGTGATGCTTCCCATGATGATCTACAGTGATGCTTCCCATGATGATCTACAGTGATGCTTCCCATGATGATCTACAGTGATGCTTCCCATGATGATCTACAGTGATGCTTCCCATGATGATCTACAGTGATGCTTCCCATGATGATCTACAGTGATGCTTCCCGTGATGATCTACAGTGATGCTTCCCATGATGATCTACAGTGATGCTTCCCATGATGATCTACAGTGATGCTTCCCATGATGATCTACAGTGATGCTTCCCGTGATGATCTACAGTGATGCTTCCCATGATGATCTACAGTGATGCTTCCCTTGATGATCTACAGTGATGGTTCCCATGATGATCTACAGTGATGCTTCCCATGATGATCTACAGTGATGCTTCCCATGATGATCTACAGTGATGCTTCCCATGATGATCTACAGTGATGCTTCCCATGATGATCTACAGTGATGGTTCCCGTGATGATCTACAGTGATGCTTCCCATGATGATCTACAGTGATGCTTCCCGTGATGATCTACAGTGATGCTTCCCATGATGATCTACAGTGATGCTTCCCGTGATGATCTACAGTGATGCTTCCCATGATGATCTACAGTGATGCTTCCCGTGATGATCTACAGTGATGCTTCCCATGATGATCTACAGTGATGCTTCCCATGATGATCTACAGTGATGCTTCCCATGATGATCTACAGTGATGCTTCCCATGATGATCTACAGTGATGGTTCCCATGATGATCTACAGTGATGCTTCCCATGATGATCTACAGTGATGCTTCCCATGATGATCTACAGTGATGCTTCCCATGATGATCTACAGTGATGCTTCCCATGATGATCTACAGTGATGGTTCCCATGATGATCTACAGTGATGCTTCCCATGATGATCTACAGTGATGCATCCCATGATGATCTACAGTGATGCTTCCCATGATGATCTACAGTGATGGTTCCCATGATGATCTACAGTGATGCTTCCCATGATGATCTACAGTGATGCTTCCCATGATGATCTACAGTGATGCTTCCCATGATGATCTACAGTGATGCTTCCCATGATGACCTACAGTGATGCTTCCCATGATGATCTACAGTGATGCTTCCCATGATGATCTACAGTGATGCTTCCCATGATGACCTACAGTGATGCTTCCCATGATGATCTACAGTGATGCTTCCCGTGATGATCTACAGTGATGCTTCCCATGATGATCTACAGTGATGCTTCCCATGATGATCTACAGTGATGCTTCCCATGATGATCTACAGTGATGCTTCCCATGATGATCTACAGTGATGCTTCCCATGATGATCTACAGTGATGCTTCCCGTGATGATCTACAGTGATGCTTCCCATGATGATCTACAGTGATGCTTCCCATGATGATCTACAGTGATGGTTCCCATGATGATCTACAGTGATGCTTCCCATGATGATCTACAGTGATGCTTCCCATGATGATCTACAGTGATGCTTCCCATGATGATCTACAGTGATGCTTCCCATGATGATCTACAGTGATGCTTCCCATGATGATCTACAGTGATGCTTCCCATGATGATCTACAGTGATGCTTCCCGTGATGATCTACAGTGATGCTTCCCATGATGATCTACAGTGATGCTTCCCATGATGATCTACAGTGATGCTTCCCATGATGATCTACAGTGATGCTTCCCGTGATGATCTACAGTGATGCTTCCCATGATGATCTACAGTGATGCTTCCCATGATGATCTACAGTGATGGTTCCCATGATGATCTACAGTGATGCTTCCCATGATGATCTACAGTGATGCTTCCCATGATGATCTACAGTGATGCTTCCCATGATGATCTACAGTGATGCTTCCCATGATGATCTACAGTGATGGTTCCCGTGATGATCTACAGTGATGCTTCCCATGATGATCTACAGTGATGCTTCCCGTGATGATCTACAGTGATGCTTCCCATGATGATCTACAGTGATGCTTCCCGTGATGATCTACAGTGATGCTTCCCATGATGATCTACAGTGATGCTTCCCGTGATGATCTACAGTGATGCTTCCCGTGATGATCTACAGTGATGCTTCCCATGATGATCTACAGTGATGCTTCCCATGATGATCTACAGTGATGCTTCCCATGATGATCTACAGTGATGCTTGTCATATCAAAGTCTTAAATCAACGAGGGAAAAAATCGCCAGAATATTATGTGGAGAAGCGGAGGGTTGAGAGTTAGATTGTAGGAGAGACTGATGCAGTGAGAGTAGCAGGAGTGAGTGCATTGTGCAACCCAGTTGCAACTCCTGCAGTTCTGCAGGGCGAGTGCTGCTGATTCATGCCACTACCAATAGACCATGAGATGCCTTAATCTGACCCCCTCTCTCTCTCTCTCTCTCTCTCTCTCTCCCTCTCTCTCTCTCTCTGTCTGTCTGTCTGTCTGTCTCTCTCTCTCTCTCTCTCTCTCTCTCTCTCTCTCTCTCTCTCTCTCTCTCTCTCTCTCTCTCTCTCTCTCTCGCACTCAGCGGAAGGAGGATCGAGCCTTTATCATTCCTAAAAAAACGCGTCGCATTATTATCATTATTATTATTAGTATTATTATAATTAAAGCATTTTTTCATACCTATTTCTTGTCTGTCTTCACACGTGCGCACACATGTGCACACTCTCGCGCATAAATAAGCATACACATGTTCACATGAATACACACAGACACATTTGTAGTCCGAAACTCGACTACCCCAAACACAATTGGGCGAGTACACAGGCACAGATGCAGGAGTGCTGGTGCACACGACTAACGAGGGTAACGAGAGAGTGGTTGACGATAAACCAGACATTACCCACCCTCACAGAGACTTACCACACGGTAATGACAACATGCCGTCAAGGTTGGACTCTAGCTCGTGCGAGCACAGAATGAGAGGAATGAGGAGGCGGAGGGTAATACAGAGACAAGAAGATTTTTTTATTCTAGATTAATCACGGTGGATTAATAATCCTGCTTAGCCCAGGATTTTTTTCCCTCGACGAAGTGGCTAGTTTATTGTGCACCTGATATCCATCCTGTGGACGGTACCACAAAACCATATAGATACATAAAAGGCCCAGGAACTAGGCCCCAAAAGGAGATAGCAGGAGTACATCTCATATGTTTTCGGATTATGTCTTACCTGTTGGAAGCAGATTTAGGAAATCTGTTTAACATGTCTGACATCTTTTTTTCGTTAACAAGTAGCCAGGGAGGTTAATCAGTTAGACTTATTTCTGTTTGGGATCATTTTTTTGTCCTGTTGTTGCCAGCCACAACAGTCAGCTAACACCCAGGAACGTAAACAGTGCTTCCTTGATGCCTTTCACGACCTTAACAAGTTGATGGAACAGTGTCACCTTGGTGCCTCTCATGACCTAAACAAGTTGATGGAACAGTGCCACCTTGATGCCTCTCATGACCTAAACAAGTTGATGGAACAGTGCCACCTTGATGCCTCTCATGACCTAAACAAGTTGATGGAACAGTGCCACCTTGATGCCTCTCATGACCTAAACAAGTTGATGGAACAGTGCCACCTTGATGCCTCTTATGACATAAACAGATTCACGGAACAGTGTCACCTTGATGCCTCTCATGACCTAAACAAGTTGATGGAACAGTGCCACCTTGATGCCTCTCATGACCTTAACGAGTCTGAATAATAAAACACAAACAGTGCCACATATCCTGTCAGCCTAGTAATAAAGAAAGCCTGGCACAGCTGGGCCTTTTGAACAGCGTTCTGTAAAGGTGCCACATTAAGGCACTGGCCAGTGCCAATGGGTGCCAGGAAGAGAACGTAATTGGATATTTTTAGCGTCAGAATTGTGTGTGTGTTCAATTGTTTCTCAGAGGAGTTTCCCTTCCTCTTCTCCTCTCTTCACTTTCTCTTTTCCTTTAACTTTCTTTTCACTTTCTTTTCGCTTTCTCTTCATTTTCTATTCACTTCCTTTTTATTTTCTCTAACTTTCTTTTCACTTTTAATTTATTTTCACTTTTAACTTTCTTTTAGCTTACTTTTCTCATCACTTTCTTTTACTTTCTCTTATATTTTTTGCTTTCTCTTAACTTTCTTTTAACTTTCTTTTTTATTTTCTAAACTTTCTTTTTTTACATTTTCTAAACTTTTTATAACTTTCTCTCATGCCTCTTCTCCAGTTTTGTTATTTATCCACATCCTTATTTCATCAATCTCTCACTAATCTACTTTTTGATCCCTCATAAACCCGAGCCTTCACCAGGACAACGTTTCGCCACGTAATGATGGTCTACACTGAGCGAAACGTCGTCACGACCTTTTGTGACCTGTCATCCTTGTTCACTAGCAACGGTGCTATGCTAAATGGTTCTCACTTACACAGTCTATCCAGTCAGTCTTGATGTCTCTTAGACTATCTAGTCAGTCTTGATGTCTCTCAGACTATCCAGTCAGTCTTGATGTCTCTCAGACTATCCAGTCAGTCTTGATGTCTCTCAGACTATCCAGTCAGTCTTGATGTCTCTCAGACTATCCAGTCAGCCTTGATGTCTCTCAGACTATCCAGTCAGTCTTGATGTCTCTCAGACTATCCAGTCAGTCTTGATGTCTCTCAGACTATCCAGTCAGTCTTGATGTCTCTCAGACTATCCAGTCAGTCTTGATGTCTCTTAGACTATCCAGTCAGTCTTGATGTCTCTCAGACTATCCAGTCAGTCTTGATGTCTCTCAGACTATCCAGTCAGTCTTGACGTCTCTCAGACTATCCAGTCAGTCTTGACGTCTCTCAGACTATCCAGTCAGTCTTGATGTCTCTCAGACTATCCAGTCAGTCTTGATGTCTCTCAGACTATCCAGTCAGTCTTGATGTCTCTTAGACTATCCAGTCAGTCTTGATGTCTCTCAGACTATCCAGTCAGTCTTGATGTCTCTCAGACTATCCAGTCAGTCTTGATGTCTCTTAGACTATCCAGTCAGTCTTGATGTCTCTCAGACTATCCAGTCAGTCTTGATGTCTCTCAGACTATCCAGTCAGTCTTGATGTCTCTCAGACTATCCAGTCAGTCTTGATGTCTCTCAGACTATCCAGTCAGTCTTGATGTCTCTCAGACTATCCAGTCAGCCTTGATGTCTCTCAGACTATCCAGCCAGTCTTGATGTCTCTCAGACTATCCAGTCAGTCTTGATGTCTCTCAGACTATCCAGCCAGTCTTGATGTCTCTCAGACTATAAAGTCAGTCTTGATGTCTCTCAGACTATCCAGTCAGCCTTGATGTCTCTCAGACTATCCAGTCAGTCTTGATGTCTCTCAGACTATCCAGTCAGTCTTGATGTCCCTCAGACTATCCAGTCAGTCTTGATGTCTCTCAGACTATCCAGTCAGTCTTGATGTCTCTCAGACTATCCAGTCAGTCTTGATGTCTCTCAGACTATCCAGTCAGTCTTGATGTCTCTCAGTCTATCCAGTCTTGATGTCTCTCAGACTATCCAGTCAGTCTTGATGTCCCTCAGACTATCCAGTCAGTCTTGATGTCTCTCAGTCTATCCAGTCAGTCTTGATGTCTCTCAGACTATCCAGTCAGTCTTGATGTCTCTCAGACTATCCAGTCAGTCTTGATGTCTCTCAGTCTATCCAGTCAGTCTTGATGTCTCTCAGACTATCCAGTCAGTCTTGATGTCTCCCAGACTATCCAGTCAGTCTTGATGTCTCTCAGACTATCCACTTTCCCACCCACTAACTTAGCCACCCACCCATTCACACACCCACCCTAACACGTTCCAGCTTCCCCTCCCTACCTCACTCCCCTTCTCACTTCACCTATCCTCCTCCCTCTTTCATCACATCCTCTCCTCTTCCTCTTCCATTATCTCCTCCTCCCACTATCTCCAGGATCTCTCGTCTCTCCAGTAAATGCAATTTTTCCTTAGGTTTGAGAAATGGTTTCCCGAGTGAGACCCCAGAAAGGGAAGGGGCAGGGGAGGAGGGGGAGGAGGAAGGGGAAGGGGAGGAGGGGAGAAGGAAGAAGGGGTGGGTAAAAGGGAAGGAGGAATAGGAAAGAGGGGAAGGGGAGGAAAAGGAAAGAGGGGAAGTGGAGTGGAGAAAGGGAAAGGGAGAAGGAGGAAGGGGTAGGATGGGGAGGGAGGGAAAGAGAGGAGGGGGAAGGGGAGGGGAGAAAGGGAAAGGAGAAGGGGAGAAGGAGGGGAAGAGGTGGAGGTGGAATAGGAAATAGAAGAAGAGAAGGAAGTGGAGGAGGAGGAAGAGGAGAGAAGAGGAAGAGTAAAGAGGGAAGAAGAGGAGTAGAAGGAATATGGAGGAGGGGAAAAGGAAGACCTGATGAAGGAAGTGGATAACAACCCTGGTAGAGAGTGGATAACACTCCTGGTAGAGGGAGTGGATAGCTGTCCTGATAGAAGAAGTGAATAGCAGCCCTACTAACACTCCATTCGGCTTGCAAGATGCAAGTTCCAGATCCAGAAAGATATCCTTCGGTACAAACTCTCAAACTTGTTCCAGGCGACCAGTAAAAAAAAATCACTAAGCCAAACTCGTTCCTAAGTCAGTGTAGCGGCAGATGTGTCAGAACCCAGACTGAGTGTAAACAACTCACCCAACGGAGAGTTGGAACCCAAACTGAGCCAGAGTCAGTACTAGCAAGCCAGTGTTAATACTAGCAAGCCAGTGTCAATACCAGCAAGCTAGTGTCAGTACTAGCAAGCCAGTGCTAATACTAGTAAGCCAGTGTCAATACCAGCAAGCTAGTGTCAGTACTAGCAAGCCAGTGTCAATACTGGCAAGTCTGTGTCAATACTAGCAAGTCAGTGTCAATACCAGCAAGCCAGTGTCAGTACTAGCAAGTCAGTGTCAATACTAGCAAGCCAGTGTCAGTACTAGTAAGTCAGTGTCAATACTAGCAATCCAGTGTCAATACCAGCAAGCCAGTGTCAGTACTAGCAAGCCAGTGTCAATCCTAGCAAACCAGTGTCAATACCAGCAAGCCAGTGTCAGTACTAGCAAGCCAGTGTCAATACCAGCAAGCCAGTGTCAGTACTAGCAAGCCAGTGTCAATACTAGCAAGCCAGTGTCAGTACTAGTAAGTTAGTGTCAATACTAGCAAGCCAGTGTCAATAACAGCAGGCCAGTGTCAGTACTAGCAAGCCAGTGTCAATACTAGCAAGCCAGTGTCAGTACTAGCAAGCCAGTGTCAATACCAGCAAGCCAGTGTCAGTACTAGCAAGTCAGTGTCAATACTAGCAAGCCAGTGTCAGTACTAGCAAGCCAGTGTCAATACCAGCAAGCCAGTGTCAGTACTAGCAAGCCAGTGTCAATACTAGCAAGCCAGTGTCAGTACTAGTAAGTTAGTGTCAATACTAGCAAACCAGTGTCAATACCAGCAAGCCAGTGTCAGTACTAGCAAGCCAGTGTCAATACCAGCAAGCCAGTGTCAGTACTAGCAAGTCAGTGTCAATACTAGCAAGCCAGTGTCAGTACTAGCAAGCCAGTGTTAATAGTAGCAAGCAAGTGTCAATACCAGCAAGCCAGTGTGAGTACTAGCAAGCCAGTGTCAATACCAGCAAGCCAGTGTCAGTACTAGCAAGCCAGTGTCAATACTAGCAAGCCAGTGTCAGTACTAGTAAGTTAGTGTCAATACTAGCAAACCAGTGTCAATACCAGCAAGCCAGTGTCAGTACTAGCAAGCCAGTGTTAATAGTAGCAAGCAAGTGTCAATACCAGCAAGCCAGTGTCAGTACTAGCAAGCCAGTGTCAGTACCAGCAAGCCAGTGTCAGTACTAGCAAGCCAGTGTCAATACTAGAAAGCCAGTGTCAGTCCTAGTAAGTTAGTGTCAATACTAGCAAACCAGTGTCAATACCAGCAAGCCAGTGTCAGTACTAGCAAGCCAGTGTTAATAGTAGCAAGCAAGTGTCAATACCAGCAAGCCAGTGTCAGTACTAGCAAGCCAGTGTCAATACCAGCAAGCCAGTGTCAGTACTAGCAAGCCAGTGTCAATACTAGCAAGCCAGTGTCAGTACTAGTAAGTTAGTGTCAATACTAGCAAACCAGTGTCAATACCAGCAAGCCAGTGTCAGTACTAGCAAGCCAGTGTCAATACCAGCAAGCCAGTGTCAGTACTAGCAAGTCAGTGTCAATACTAGCAAGCCAGTGTCAGTACTAGCAAACCAGTGTCAATACCAGCAAGCCAGTGTCAGTACTAGCAAGCCAGTGTCAATACCAGCAAGCAAGTGTCAATACTAGCAAGTCTGTCAATACTAGCAAGCCAGTGTCAATACTAGCAAGCCAGTGTCAATACTAGCAAGCCAGTGTCAATACTAGCAAGCCAGTGTCAATACTAGCAAGCCAGTGTCAATATTAGCAAGTCAGTGTCAATACTAGCAATCCAGTGTCAATACTAGCAATCCAGTGTCAATACTAGCAAGCCAGTGTCAATACTAGCAAGCCAGTGTCAATACTAGCAAGCCAGTGTCAATACTAGCAAGCCAGTATCAATACTAGAAAGCCAGTGTCAATATTAGCAAGCCAGTGTCATAACTAGCAAGTCAGTGTCAATACTAGCAAGCCAGTGTCAATATTAGCAAGCCAGTGTCAATACTAGGAAGGCAGTGTCAATACTAGGAATTCAGGGTCAATACTAGCAAGATAAAACTTATCCCTCGTACCAATGCAAGGTATGGATAGCGGATAGTGGATAGCGCACCGGCCCGCTAGTTTGTCCTGCCCTGCCTACCACGAGGTTTCCATGGGTAAAAGAAGATAAAAGAGGTCCCATTTCACAAGAGATAGACCCCCGGCAGTGGTCAGTGACTAAAGACCCTGGCCATCTTCCACCTTGTGTTTGGATACCAATGTTGTAAGGGAGAGTATGTTGCGTCCAGCGCTGCTACAAGCGAGTCGCCCGTTTTTGCAATTGCGTTATGGTGGGTTTACTGTGTGTTAATGTGGGTTAATTCACTCTACCCTAAGCTAGCCTAAATTAGCCTAACGTAACCTACTCTAGAAGAACATGAACTAAATTTTTGTAGGCGCTTAGACCAGTTTAAATTATAGCAACAGTAGTAGTGGCAGTGAGGAGAGCAGTAGCAGCAGCAGCAGTAGCAGCAGTAGTAGGGGCAGTGAGGAGAGCAGTAGCA
Source organism: Cherax quadricarinatus (assembly GCF_038502225.1). NCBI lineage: Eukaryota > Metazoa > Arthropoda > Malacostraca > Decapoda > Parastacidae > Cherax > Cherax quadricarinatus. Next base: position 37,285,919 of record NC_091322.1, on the reverse strand, counting down.
GCAGCAGCAGTAGCAGCAGTAGTAGGGGCAGTGAGGAGAGCAGTAGCAGCAGTAGCAGTAGCAGCAGTAGTAGGGGCAGTGAGGAGAACAGTAGCAGCAGTAGCAGCAGCAGCAGTAGTAGTGGCAGTGAGGAGAGCAGTAGCAGCAGCAGCAGCAGTAGCAGCAGCAGCAGTAGTAGGGGCAGTGAGTGACCAGCAGCAGTAGCAGCAGCAACAGCAGTAGTGGCAGCAGCAGTAGTAGCAGTAACAGCAGCAGTAGCAACAGTAATGACAGCATTAGCAGCAATGAGCAGCAACAGTAGGGGCAACAGTAGCAGAAACAGCAGCAATGACAGCAACAGCAGGAGCAGCAATGAGAACAACAGTAGGTACAGCTGTTCCTACTGTTGTTGCTGTTGCTGCCTCTCCACCCCCAGCCCTTCCCTTTACCTTCTGTTCTTTCCACTTTCCTTCCCTCCTCCCTTATTCCCTTCCCCTTACGGTCCTCCTTCCCTTCCACCCTATCTTCCCTCCAACACCCTTCTCCCATTCCACCTCATTTCCCCTTCCACCCCTACCTCTCCCTACCCTACACCCCCTCCATCCTTCCTCCCCCTCCCCTTCCATCCCCTTCCTCCTTCCTTCCCCTCCCCTACTACCCCTCCATCACTCCCCTTCTACCCCCTTCCTCCCCTTCCCCTACTACCTCCTCCATCTTTCCTCCCCTCCTCTTCCTCCCCCTCTTCCACCCCCTACTCGGCCATAATCCAATTTTCTGATGGGCAAATCTAGAGACACAAATACAAATGATTGTATTGTTAATGAATTAGAGCAGCCCATCCTCCCCTCCTATCTTCCCCTCCCCTCCTTTCTTCCCCTCCCCTCCCATCCCCTCCCCTTCAAGCACCACATACACCTGTATGCCCCACCACAATCCTTCCTCACCACCACCACAATAACTACCATCCCCTCTTATCACCACCGGCACACACACACACACATACACACACACACACACACACACACACACACACACACACACACACACACACACACACACACACACACACACACACACACACACACACACACACACACACATACACACACACACACACACACACACACACACACACACACACACACACACACACACACACACACACACACACACACACACACACACACACACACACAGGGAGGGAGAGGGAGCAGACACTGTGTGTACCACTAACCAAACTCTTCAACACTTCCATTGAAACTGGGCAACTACCTGAAGTATGGAAGAAGGCAAATGTAGTCCCCATCTTTAAGAAGGGAGACAGAAATGAAACACTAAATTATAGACCAGTGTCACTGACGTGTATAGTATGCAAAGTCATGGAAAAGATTATCAGGAGGAGAGTGGTGGAGCACCTGGAGCGAACAAACATCCCAAATTTCAGTGAGAAATTAAAGTCACTAATAATAAACAGACAAATGAATAAGCACCACCTTCTCTTAGCTGGAGACTTCAACATCAACCTTGGCTTACTAGATGATCAGCCTGTAACTGATTTCATCAACAATATGAACAACACACTTCTCATACCAACAATAACTAAACCAACCAGGCTCACTGAGACAAGTGCATCCATAATAGACCACATATGGACCAATATACTAGCCCCCCTTAAATCAGGGATAATCACAGATAGCACTACAGACCACTACCCTACCTTCCTCCTGACAAACATTAGTAAACCACCACTTGAATACAACAAAGTCTCATTTAGACTCCATGACAAGGCCTAAGTAAGGAAGTTCACAGCTGACCTAGAGACTGTTGATTGGCCTACAGAATTCTCCAAGGCCAGTGGTATTGATGACTGGACAGACATTTTTCTTAACAAATTACTTAGACTATACAACAAACATTGTCCTATAAAAACAAAACAGATCACAAACAAACGGCTTGGTTGCCCATGGCTAACCAGCACCATTCTGAAATCCATTGACAAGAAACACCAATATAAAAAGCAATATAGACAGGGCTTAATACACAAAGATACTCTTAAACACTATTCATCAGCTCTCACCAAAGTAATAAAAAAAGCCAAACAACTATACTACTCCAGTAGATTCACAGACACTAGAGGAGATATAAAAAAGACCTGGAAAACACTCTCTCAGATTCTAGGGACCCACAAACTGAGAAAAACCAAGAATATTGTCCTAACTAAACCTAATGAAACACCACTACATCCCACTGACACAGCTAACAAGATAAACGACTTCTTCTCAACCATAGGATCTAATCTCGCCAGTAAAATCCCACATACCAATGCCCATGCCGGGGACTACCTAGATGGAAATTTCCCTAATTCCTTCTATCTTGCACCAACTGAGCCCACGGAAGTCATTGAGATTATAAAGTCACTTAAAAATAACTCGGGGAATCTGTCTCATGTCCCACCATTACTGTACAAGCGAGCGGCCCATGTCCTTTCGCATGCTATTTCACTACTTTTTAACAAGTCACTAGAGACTAGCACCTTCCCGAAACTACTCAAGATGGCAAGGGTTACACCAATACATAAAGGTGGTGATCCTACAGACTTAAACAACTATAGGCCAATATCTAACTTACCATTGCTATCCAAAATCTTTGAGAAACTCGTGCACAGGAGACTGTATTCATTTATAACGGCTCAAAACATACTCAACCCCTGCCAGTTTGGATTCAGGAAAAATAAAAGCACTAATGATGCAATCATAAAAATGCTAGATCTGCTTTACACAGCATTGGAAAATAAGGAATATCCACTAGGAATTTTTATTGACCTAAGAAAAGCTTTTGACACAGTAGACCACGACATCCTACTCCACAAATTTGACCATTACGGTATAAGAGGCCATGCGCTTGCTTATTTCAAATCTTACATTACTAATAGGTATCAGTACGTCACCATTAAAGACACAGCATCAGCAACACGGCCACTTGATACTGGAGTTCCCCAGGGACGTGTCCTTGGTCCCCTGCTCTTCCTCATATACATCAATGACCTTCCAAACGTATCCCAACACCTGAAACCCATTCTCTTTGCTGATGACACGACTTATGTCATCTCTCACCCTAATCTTGCCACCCTCAACACCATTGTTAACGAGGAGCTGATTAAAATATCGACTTGGATGACAGCCAATAAACTTACGCTTAACACTGACAAAACCTACTATATTATGTTTGGTAGCAGAGCAGGAGATGCACAAATTAACATTAAGATTGACAACACTCTAATTACCAGAAATAATGGGGGAAAATTCCTAGGCTTATACCTTGACAACAACCTGAATTTCAGCACCCATATCCAGCATATAGCCAAAAAAGTATCCAAAACGGTTGGGATCCTCTCCAAGATACGATACTACGTGCCGCAAAATGCCCTTCTCACACTATACCACTCACTTATTTATCCATACCTCACCTATGCTATTTGTGCTTGGGGATCAACTGCAGCAACACACCTAAAGCCAATAATAACCCAACAAAAAGCTGCAGTAAGAATAATCACTAAATCCCATCCCTGGCAACACACCCCCCCCCCACTCTTCAAAGATCTAAACTTACTCCCAGTTCAGTACATCCACACTTACTACTGTGCAATCTATATCTACAGGGCCTTAAACTCTAATATCAACCTTGACCTAAAACGCTTTCTTGATAGTTGTGACAGAACCCACAGGCATAACACCAGACACAAACATCTCTACGACATTCCCCGTGTCCGACTAAACCTTTACAAAAATTCAATGTATGTCAAAGGCCCTAAAATCTGGAATACCCTACCTGAGAACTCTAGAACTGCAGACACATTCATCACCTTCAAAACTACCATTAGAAAACATCTTATCTCCCTGATACACCCCGTCAACTAACTACACGAATACCACCTGGTGGTTCACATTTACACTCACTCATTTGACCATAAACAGAAATATTAATCTCAATCTTAAAATAATGAATCTTGTGATGCTTCAATACTGAAACTATGTACTGTGCCAAAACAAAAGCATTCACATTGCTAAACTCACAAACTAGTATTTAGTCACTTAGCCATAATACCAACTTACCTCATAATTTGTAATATTTTACAATTAAGAATAAAACTAAGTATGCCCGAAATGCCTAGCCATGCTAAGCGTTCTAGTGGTACACTCTGTAATCACTATTTTACTACATGTAAACCACACAATAACCAAATTTCTGTAAACTCAGCATTGTAATCCTTATAGAGAATAAACTTTGAATTGAATTGAATTGAACAAGATTATAAACGACAGCCAGCACGGATTCATGGAAGGCAAATCCTGTGTCACAAACCTTCTAGAGTTTTATGACAAGGTAACTGAAGTAAGAAATGAGAGGGACTGCAAGAAGGCAGAAGTACAGAAGCTAGAGGATCAGCCACGTATAACAGGAAGGACACTGCAATGGATCAGGGAATACCTGACAGGGAGGCAACAACGAGTAATGGTACGTGAAGAGGTATCACAGTGGGCGCCTGTGACGAGCGGGGTCCCACAGGGGTCCGTTCTAGGACCAGTGCTATTTTTGATATATGCGAACGACATGATGGAAGGAATAGACTCTGAAGTGTGTCTATTCGCAGATGATGTGAAGCTGATGAGAAGAATTAAATCGGATGAGGATGAGGCAGGACTGCAAAGAGACCTGGACAGGCTGGATATGTGGTCCAGTAACTGGCTTCTCGAATTCAATCCAGCCAAATGCAAAGTCATGAAGATTGGGGAGGGGCAAAGAAGACCGCAGACAGAGTATAGGCTAGGTGGACAAAGACTACAGACCTCACTCAGGGAGAAAGAACTTGGGGTGACCATAACACTGAACACATCACCGGAGGCATACATCAACCAAATAACTGCTGCAGCATACGGGCGCCTGGCAAACCTGAGAATAGCGTTCCGATACCTTAATAAGGAATCGTTCAAGACACTGTACACTGTGTATGTTAGGCCCATACTGGAGTATGCAGCATCAGTCTGGAACCCACACCTGGTCAAGCACGTCAAGAAGTTAGAGAAAGTACAAAGGTTTGCAACAAGGCTAGTCCCAGAGCTCAAGGGAATGTCGTACGAGGAAAGGTTAAGGGAAATCGGACTGACGACACTGGAGGACAGAAGGGTCAGGGGAGACATGATAACGACATACAAGATACTGCGGGGAATAGACAAGGTGGACAGAGATAGGATGTTCCAGAGAGGGGACACAGGGACAAGGGGTCACCACTGGAAGCTGAAGACTCAGACGAGTCACAGGGACGTTAGGAAGTATTTCTTCAGTCATAGAGTTGTCACCAAGTGGAATAGCCTAGCAAGTGAAGTAGTGGAGGCAGGAACCATACATAGTTTTAAGAAGAGGTATGACAAAGCTCAGGAAGCAGAGAGAGAGAGGACCCAGTAGCAATCAGTGAAGAGGCGGGGCCAGGAGCTGAGTCTCGATCCCTGCAACCACAATTAGGTGAGTACAATTAGGTGAGTACAATTAGGTGAGTACAATTAGGTGAGTACAATTAGGTGAGTACAATTAGGTGAGTACAATTAGGTGAGTACAATTAGGTGAGTACAATTAGGTGAGTACAGTTAGGTGAGTACAATTAGGTGAGTACAGTTAGGTGAGTACAATTAGGTGAGTACAATTAGGTGAGTACAATTAGGTGAGTACAATTAGGTGAGTACAATTAGGTGAGTACAGTTAGGTGAGTACAATTAGGTGAGTACAATTAGGTGAGTACAATTAGGTTAGTACAGTTAGGTGAGTACAATTAGGTGAGTACAATTAGGTGAGTACAATTAGGTGAGTACAGTTAGGTGAGTACAATTAGGTGAGTACAGTTAGGTGAGTACAATTAGGTGAGTACAATTAGGTGAGCACAATTAGGTGAGTACAATTAGGTGAGTACAGTTAGGTGAGTACAGTTAGGTGAGTACAATTAGGTGAGTACAGTTAGGTGAGTACAATTAGGTGAGTACAATTAGGTGAGTACAATTAGGTGAGTACAGTTAGGTGAGTACAGTTAGGTGAGTACAATTAGGTGAGTACAGTTAGGTGAGTACAGTTAGGTGAGTACAATTAGGTGAGTACAGTTAGGTGAGTACTCACACACAGATCAATCTACAATGCAAATCATAATTCGTAATCTGCTTATCCGATACATTAATTAAAAATCCACCTCACTAACTGCACCGCCTAAATGGCGCTCCGGTTAATAGTACATCAACATGTACAGCTCATGTCAATACAGAATATATGTACGTAGGTACGTATGCATGTACGTGTACGAACATAGAGAATGTAAGGACGCAGGAATGTTCGAAAATTAGGTCTTGTTACATAATTAAGAAAATCATGTTATTGTTATGTTATGTATGTTAGTGTTATGTTATGTTATGTTATGTTATGTTATGTTATGTTATGTTATTGTTATGTTATGTATGTTAATGTTATGTTATGTTATGTTACTGTTATGTTATGTATGTTAATGTTATGTTATGTTATGTTACTGTTATGTTATGTATGTTAATGTTATGTTATGTTATGTTACTGTTATGTTATGTATGTTAGTGTTATGTTATGTTATGTTATGTTATGTTATGTTATTGTTATGTTATGTATGTTAATGTTATGTTATGTTATGTTACTGTTATGTTATGTATGTTAATGTTATGTTATGTTATGTTACTGTTATGTTATGTATGTTAATGTTATGTTATGTTATGTTACTGTTATGTTATGTATGTTAGTGTTATGTTATGTTATGTTATGTTATGTTATGTTATGTTATGTTATTGTTATGTTATGTATGTTAATGTTATGTTATGTTATGTTACTGTTATGTTATGTATGTTAATGTTATGTTATGTTATGTTACTGTTATGTTATGTATGTTAATGTTATGTTATGTTATGTTACTGTTATGTTATGTATGTTAATGTTATGTTATGTTATGTTACTGTTATGTTATGTATGTTAATGTTATGTTATGTTATGTTACTGTTATGTTATGTATGTTAGTGTTATGTTATGTTATGTTATGTTATGTTATGTTATGTTATGTTATTGTTATGTTATGTATGTTAATGTTATGTTATGTTATGTTACTGTTATGTTATGTATGTTAATGTTATGTTATGTTATGTTACTGTTATGTTATGTATGTTAATGTTATGTTATGTTATGTTACTGTTATGTTATGTATGTTAATGTTATGTTATGTTATGTTACTGTTATGTTATGTATGTTAATGTTATGTTATGTTATGTTAGGTAGAGTCACCACTCACGGACACAAATATTAACTTCTCAGTAATTTGTTGACAGAAGTTAATTAGTTATGTGCTAAGTGGTGTTACCTTTATGACGGAGAGCGTTAAAACCGTAAGTGTCATAATGGAGTAATGAGTGGACATGACAGTTTGCTTTACTACTAATAATAATAACGATAATAATAATAAAAATAATAATATTAACATTAATAATAGTAAAAATAATAATAACAACAACAACAGTAATAATAATAATAATAATAATAATAATAATAATAATAATAATAATAATAATAATAATAATAATGGTAATAATAATGATAAGACCGACAACTTGCTGGGATATACACCCCGAGAGTTGTATTTATCCTAGGATATACAGACCGAGAGTTGTATTTATCCTAGGATATACACCCCGAGAGTTGTATTTATCCTAGGATATACACCCCGAGAGTTGTATTTATCCTAGGATATACACCCCGAGAGTTGTTTTTATCCTAGGATATACACCCCGAGAGTTGTATTTATCCTAGGATATACACCCCGAGAGTTGTATTTATCCTAGGATATACACCCCGAGAGTTGGATTTATCCTAGGATATACACCCCGAGAGTTGTTTTTATCCTAGGATATACACCCCGAGAGTTGTATTTATCCTAGGATATACACCCCGAGAGTTGTATTTATCCTAGGATATACACCCCGAGAGTTGGATTTATCCTAGGATATACACCCCGAGAGTTGTTTTTATCCTAGGATATACACCCCGAGAGTTGTATTTATCCTAGGATATAGACCCCGAGAGTTGTATTTATCCTAGGATATACACCCCGAGAGTTGTATTTATCCTAGGATATACACCCCGAGAGTTGTATTTATCCTAGGATATACACCCCGAGAGTTGTATTTATCCTAGGATATACACCCCGAGAGTTGTTTTTATCCTAGGATATACACCCCGAGAGTTGTATTTATCCTAGGATATACACCCCGAGAGTTGTATTTATCCTAGGATATACACCCCGAGAGTTGTATTTATCCTAGGATATACACCCCGAGAGTTGTTTTTATCCTAGGATATACACCCCGAGAGTTGTATTTATCCTAGGATATACACCCCGAGAGTTGTTTTTATCCTAGGATATACACCCCGAGAGTTGTATTTATCCTAGGATATACACCCCGAGAGTTGTATTTATCCTAGGATATACACCCCGAGAGTTGGATTTATCCTAGGATATACACCCCGAGAGTTGTTTTTATCCTAGGATATACACCCCGAGAGTTGTATTTATCCTAGGATATAGACCCCGAGAGTTGTATTTATCCTAGGATATACACCCCGAGAGTTGTATTTATCCTAGGATATACACCCCGAGAGTTGTATTTATCCTAGGATATACACCCCGAGAGTTGTATTTATCCTAGGATATACACCCCGAGAGTTGTTTTTATCCTAGGATATACACCCCGAGAGTTGTATTTATCCTAGGATATACACCCCGAGAGTTGTATTTATCCTAGGATATACACCCCGAGAGTTGTATTTATCCTAGGATATACAACCCGAGAGTTGTTTTTTATCCTAGGATATACACCCCGAGAGTTGTATTTATCCTAGGATATAGACCCCGAGAGTTGTATTTATCCTAGGATATACACCCCGAGAGTTGTATTTATCCTAGGATATACACCCCGAGAGTTGTATTTATCCTAGGATATACACCCCGAGAGTTGTTTTTATCCTAGGATATACACCCCGAGAGTTGTATTTATGCTAGGATATACACCCCGAGAGTTGTATTTATCCTAGGATATACACCCCGAGAGTTGTATTTATCCTAGGATATACACAACGAGAGTTGTATTTATCCTAGGATATACACCCCGAGAGTTGGATTTATCCTAGGATATACACCCCGAGAGTTGTTTTTATCCTAGGATATACACCCCGAGAGTTGTATTTATCCTAGGATATACACCCCGAGAGTTGTATTTATCCTAGGATATACACCCCGAGAGTTGTATTTATCCTAGGATATACACCCCGAGAGTTGTATTTATCCTAGGATACACACCCCGAGAGTTGGATTTATCCTAGGATATACACCCCGAGAGTTGTATTTATCCTAGGATATACACCCCGAGAGTTGTATTTATCCTAGGATATACACCCCGAGAGTTGGATTTATCCTAGGATATACACCCCGAGAGTTGTATTTATCCTAGGATATACACCCCGAGAGTTGGATTTATCCTAGGATATACACCCCGAGAGTTGTATTTATCCTAGGATATACACCCCGAGAGTTGTATTTATCCTAGGATATACACCCCGAGAGTTGTATTTATCCTAGGATATACACCCCGAGAGTTGTAATTATCCTAGGATATACACCCCGAGAGTTGTATTTATCCTAGGATATACACCCCGAGAGTTGTATTTATCCTAGGATATACACAACGAGAGTTGTATTTATCCTAGGATATACACCCCGAGAGTTGTATTTATCCTAGGATATACACCCCGAGAGTTGTATTTATCCTAGGATATACACCCCGAGAGTTGTATTTATCCTAGGATATACACCCCGAGAGTTGTATTTATCCTAGGATATACACCCCGAGAGTTGTATTTATCCTAGGATATACACCCCGAGAGTTGTTTTTATCCTAGGATATACACCCCGAGAGTTGTATTTATCCTAGGATATACACCCCGAGAGTTGTATTTATCCTAGGATATACACCCCGAGAGTTGTATTTATCCTAGGATATACACCCCGAGAGTTGTATTTATCCCAGGATATACACCCCGAGAGTTGTATTTATCCTAGGATATACACCCCGAGAGTTGTTTTTATCCTAGAATATACACCCCGAGAGTTGTTTTTATCCTAGGATATACACCCCGAGAGTTATATTTATCCTAGTATATACACCCCGAGAGTTGTATTTATCCTAGGATACACACCCCGAGAGTTGTTTTTATCCTAGGATATACACCCCGAGAGTTGTTTTTATCCTAGGATATACACCCCGAGAGTTGTATTTATCCTAGGATATAGACCCCGAGAGTTGTATTTATCCTAGGATATACACCCCGAGAGTTGTATTTATCCTAGGATATACACCCCGAGAGTTGTATTTATCCTAGGATATACACCCCGAGAGTTGTTTTTATCCTAGGATATACACCCCGAGAGTTGTATTTATCCTAGGATATACACCCCGAGAGTTGTATTTATCCTAGGATATACACCCCGAGAGTTGTATTTATCCTAGGATATACACCCCGAGAGTTGTATTTATCCTAGGATATACACAACGAGAGTTGTATTTATCCTAGGATATACACCCCGAGAGTTGTATTTATCCTAGGATATATACCCCGAGAGTTGGATTTATCCTAGGATATACACCCCGAGAGTTGTATTTATCCTAGGATATACACCCCGAGAGTTGGATTTATCCTAGGATATACACCCCGCGAGTTGTATTTATCCTAGGATATACACCCCGAGAGTTGGATTTATCCTTGGATATACACCCCGAGAGTTGTATTTATCCTAGGATATACACCCCGAGAGTTGCATTTATCCTAGGATATACACCCCGAGAGTTGTATTTATCCTAGGATATACACAACGAGAGTTGTATTTATCCTAGGATATACACCCCGAGAGTTGTATTTATCCTAGGATATACACCCCGAGAGTTGTATTTATCCTAGGATATACACCCCGAGAGTTGGATTTATCCTAGGATATACACCCCGAGAGTTGTATTTATCCTAGGATATACACCCCGAGAGTTGTATTTATCCTAGGATATATACCCCGAGAGTTGGATTTATCCTAGGATATACACCCCGAGAGTTGTATTTATCCTAGGATATACACCCCGAGAGTTGGATTTATCCTAGGATATACACCCCGAGAGTTGTATTTATCCTAGGATATACACCCCGAGAGTTGGATTTATCCGAGGATATACACCCCGAGAGTTGGATTTATCCTAGGATATACACCCCGAGAGTTGTATTTATCCTAGGATATACACCCCGAGAGTTGTATTTATCCTAGGATATACACCCCGAGAGTTGGATTTATCCTAGGATATACACCCCGAGAGTTGTATTTATCCTAGGATATACACCCCGAGAGTTGTATTTATCCTAGGATATACACCCCGAGAGTTGGATTTATCCTAGGATATACACCCCGAGAGTTGGATTTATCCTAGGATATACACCCCGAGAGTTGGATTTATCCTAGGATATACACCCCGAGAGTTGGATTTATCCTAGGATATACACCCCGAGAGTTGGATTTATCCTAGGATATTAACCCCGAGAGTTGTATTTATCCTAGGATATACACCCCGAGAGTTGTATTTATCCTAGGATATACACCCCGAGAGATGTAATTATCCTAGGATATACACCCCGAGAGTTGTATTTATCCTAGGATATACACCCCGAGAGTTGTATTTATCCTAGGATATACACCCCGAGAGTTGGATTTATCCTAGGATATACACCCCGAGAGTTGGATTTATCCTAGGATATACACCCCGAGAGTTGGATTTATCCTAGGATATACACCCCGAGAGTTGGATTTATCCTAGGATATACACCCCGAGAGTTGGATTTATCCTAGGATATACACCCCGAGAGTTGGATTTATCCTAGGATATACACCCCGAGAGTTGTATTTATCCTAGGATATACACCCCGAGAGTTGTATTTATCCTAGGATATACACCCCGAGAGTTGGATTTATCCTAGGATATACACCCCGAGAGTTGTATTTATCCTAGGATATACACCCCGAGAGTTGGATTTATCCTAGGATATACACCCCGAGAGTTGTATTTATCCTAGGATATACACCCCGAGAGTTGTATTTATCCTAGGATATACACCCCGAGAGTTGAATTTATCCTAGGATATACACCCCGAGAGTTGTATTTATCATAGGATATACACCCCGAGAGTTGTATTTATCCTAGGATATACACCCCGAGAGTTGTAGTTATCCTAGGATATACACCCCAAGAGTTGTATTTATCCTAGGATATACACCCCGAGAGTTGTATTTATCCTAGGATACCGCACTTCCGAGTTGTATTTATCCTAGGATATACACTCCCCGAGAGTTGTATTTATCCTAGGATATACACCCGAGTTGTGTTTATCTGGGATATACTTTTGAGTTGTATTTATCCTAGGGATATACACGAGTTGAATTTATCCTAGGATATACATTCCCCTGAGTTGTATTTATCATAGGATATACACCCCCGAGTTGGATTTATCCTAGGATATACACCCCGAGTTGTATTTATCATAGGGATATACACCCGAGTTGGATTTATCCTAGGGATATACACCGAGTTGGATTTATCCTGGGATACACCCCGAGTTGGATTTATCCTCAAGGATATACACCCCGGAGAAGTTGTATTTATCCTAGGATATACACCCTTGAGTTGAATTATCCTAGGGATATACACCCGAGTTGTAGTTATCCTAGGGATATACACCCCAAGAGTTGTATTTATCCAGGATATACACCCTGAGTTGTATTTATCTAGGATATACACTCCGAGTTGTATTTATCTAGGATATACACCCTGAGTTTGTGTTTATCCTAGGGATATACACCCCGAGTTGTATTTATCCTAGGGATATACACCCCGAGTTGTATTTATCTAGGATATACAACGAGTTGTATTATCCTGGGATATACACCCCTGAGAGTTGTATTTATCTAGGATATACTGAGTTGTATTTCCATCCTGGAGATACAATTCTGAGAGTTGTATTTATCCTAGGATATACACAGAGTTGTATTTATCTAGGATATACACCTGAGAGTTGATTTATCTAGGATATACAACCCCGAGATTGTATTTATCTGGATATACACCCCGAGAGTTGTATTTATCCAGGATATACATTCCCCCAGAGTTGTATTTATCCATGGATATACACCGAGTTGTATTTATCCTGGGATATACACGAGAGTTGTATTTATCCTAGGATATACACCCCTGAGAGTTGTTTTTATCCCTAGGATATACACCCCGGAGAGTTGTTATCCTGGGATATACACTTGAGCTTGTATTTATCCGAGGGATATACACGAGAGTTGTATTTATCCTAGGATATACACCCCGAGTTGTATTTATCTAGGATATACACCCCGAGTTGTTTTATCCTGGGATATACACCCGAGAGTTGTTTTATCTAGGGATATACACCTTCCCCGAGTTGTATTTATCCTGGGATATACACCCCCGAGTTGGATTTATCCTAGGGATATACACCCGAGTTGTATTTATCCTAGGATATACACCCTGAGAGTTGGATTTATCCTAGGGATATACACCCCGAGAGTTGTATTTATCTGGGATATACACCGAGAGTTGTATTTATCCTAGGATATACACCCTGAGAGTTGTATTTATCTAGGATATACACCAGAGTTGTAATTATCCAGGGATATACACCCCGAGAGTTGTATTTATCCAGGATATACACCCTTGAGTTGTATTTATCCCTAGGATATACACAACGAGAGTTGTATTTATCCTAGGATATACACCCCGAGAGTTGTATTTATCCTAGGATATCACTGAGAGTTGTATTTATCCTAGGGATATACACGATTAGTTGTATTTATCCTGGGATATACACGAGTTGTATTTATCCTAGGGATATACACCCCTGAGAGTTGTATTTATCCTACGATATACACCCCGAGAGTTGTTTTATCCTAGGATATAGCACTTGAGATTGTATTTATCTGGGATATACACACCGAGAGTTGTATTTATCCTAGGATATACACCCCTCGAGTTGTATTTATCTAGGATATACACGAGAGTTGTATTTATCCCAGGATATACACCCCCTGAGATTGTATTTATCCTAGGGATATACACCCCGAGTTGTTTTATCCTAGAATATACACCGAGAGTTGTTTTATCTAGGGATATACACCCCAGGATATTTATCTAGGATATACACCCCTGAGAGTTGTATTTATCCTAGGATATACACCCCTGAGTTGTTTTATCCCTAGGATGTACACCCGAGAGTTGTTTTATCTAGATATACACCCCCGAGTTGTGATTTATCCTAAGGATATAGACCCCGAGAGTTGTATTTATCTAGGATATACCCCACCAAAGTTGTATTTATCCTGGGATATACACCCCGAGTTGTGTATTCCTCCAGGATATACACCCCCTGAGTTGTTTTTATCCTAGGATATACACCCCGAGTTGTATTTATCCCTGGGATATACACTGAGTTGCTGTTTATCCTACGATATACACCCCCGAGTTGTATTTATCCTAGGGATATACACCCCGAGAGTTGTGATTTATCCTAGGATATACACAACGAGTTGTATTTATCTAGGATATCACCCCCTTTTGAGAGTTGTATTTATCCCAGGATATATACCGAGATTGCATTTATCTCAGGATATACACCCCGAGTTGTATTATCTGGGATATACACCGAGTTGGATTTATCTAGGATATACACCGAGAGTTGTATTTATCCTAGGATATACCTGAGAGTTGGTTATCCTAGGGATATACAATTCGAGAGTTGTAATTATCCTAGGGATATACACCCCGAGAGTTGTATTTATCCTGGGATATACACCGAGTTGTATTTATCTAGGATATACACAATGAGTTGTATTTATCTAGGGATATACACTTAGTTGTTGTTATCTAGATATACACCCCTGAGAGTTGTATTTATCCTAGGATATACACCCCGAGATTGGATTTATCTAGGATATACACCCCGAGTTGTATTTATCCTCTAGGATATACACCGGAGTTGTATTTATCCTGGGTGGATATATACCCTGAGTTAGTTATCCTAGGATATACACCAGAGTTGTATTTATCCTAGGATATACACCCCTGAGAGTTGGATTTATCTCGGATATACACCCCGAGTTGTATTTATCCTAGGGATATACACCCCGAGGATTGGATTTATCCTAGGATATACACCCCGAGTTGGATTTGTCCAGGATATACACCCGAGTTGTATTTATCTAGGATATACACCTGAGATTGTATTTATCCTAGGATATACACCCCGAGATTGGATTTATCCTAGGGATATACATGAGTTGTATTTATCTAGGATACAACCGAGAGGTTGGATTATCCCTAGATACACCCCCGAGATTGGATTTATCCAGGGATATACACCGAGTTGGATTATCCCAGGATATACTGAGTTGGATTTGATCTGGGATATATCCCCGAGTTGTATTTATCTGGGATATGCACCCCGAGAGTTATCATCCAGGATATTAACTGAGAGTTGTATTATCTAGGATGTAACACCCCGAGTTGTATTTATCCTAGGGATATACACCCCGAGAGATGTATTATCTAGATATACCACCCCGATTGTAGTTTATCTAGGGATATACACCCCCGAGTTGTATTTATCTAGGATATATCACCGAGTTGGATTTATCTAGGATTCCCTGAGAGGTTGGATTTATCTAGGGATATACACCCCGAGTTGGATTTATCCTAGGGATATACACCCCGAGAGTTGTTTTTATCCTAGGATATACACCCCAGAGTTGTATTTATCCTAGGATATACACCCCGAGTTGTATTTATCCTAGGATATACACCTATGAGAGTTGTATTTATCTAGGATATACACTGAGAGTTATTTATCCTAGGATATACACCTGAGTTGGATTTATCCCCTAGGATATACACCCCCGAGTTGTATTTATCCCTGGATATACACCCCTGAGATTGGATTTATCCTAGGGATATACCCCAGAGGTTGTGTTTATCCTAGGATATACACTGAGTTGGATTTATCCTAGGATATACACTGAGATTGAATTTATCTGGGATATACACCCCCTGAGTTGTATTTATCATAGGATATACACCTGAGAGTTGTATTTATCCTATGATATACACCCCGAGTTGTAGCTTATCTAGGATATACACCCCAAGAGTTGTATTTATCTGGGGATATACACCTTGGAGTTGTATTTATCCTAGGATATACCTCCGAGATAAGGTTGTATTTATCTAGGATATACACCCCTGAGTTGCATTTATCTAGGATATACACCCCCGAGGAGTTGTATTTTATCCTGGGATATATAACACCCGAGTTGAATTTATCCTAGGATATACACCCCGAGAGTTGTATTTATCATAGGATATACACCCCGAGAGTTGGGATTTATCTGGGATATACACCCCGAGAGTTGGATTTATCTAGGGATATACACCGAGTTGTATTTATCCTAGGGATATACACCCGAGAGTTGTATTTATCCTAGGATATACCCACTTCCCCCGAGAGTTGAATTTATCCTGGGGATATACACCCCCGAGAGTTGTATTTATCATAGGATATACCCCACCCCGAGTTGTATTTATCTGGGATATACACCCTGAGAGTTGTAGTTATCCTGGATATACACCAGAGTTGTATTTATCCTAGGATATACACCGAGTTGTATTTATCTGGGATATACACTCGAGAGTTGTTTTTATCTCCAGGGGATATACACCCCGAGAGTTATATTTATCTAGGATATACACCCGAGTTGTATTTATCCTGGGATATACACCCTGAGAGTTGTTTTTATCCTAGGGGATATACACCCCGAGTTGTTTTTATCCTAGGATATACACCCCCAGAGTTGTATTTATCCTGGATATAGACCCCCGAGAGTTGTATTTATCCTGGGATATGCACCCCAGAGTTGTATTTATCTAGGATATACACCCCGAGAGTTGTATTTATCTAGGATATACACCCCCGAGTTGTTTTATCCTAGGATATACACCCCGAGGAGTTGTATTTATCCTAGGATATACACCGAGTTGTATTTATCCTTGGATATACGAGTTGTATTTATCTAGGATATACACCCCGAGAGTTGTATTTATCCTAGATATACACAACGAGAGTTGTATTTATCCCTAGGATATACACCGAGAGTTGTATTTATCTGGATATATACTAGAGTTGGATTTATCTAGGATATACCACACCCCGAGGTTGTATTTATCCTAGGATATACACCCCTCGAGAGTTGGATTTATCTAGGGATATACACCCCGAGTAGTGTTATTTATCCTGGGATATACACCTTGGGAGAGTTGTATTTATCCTAGGATATACACCCCGAGAGTTGTATTTATCTAGGATGTACATCCTGAGAGTTTATTTATCCTGGGATATACACCCCGAGGTTGTATTTATCCTAGGGATATACAACGAGAGTTGTATTTATCCCTAGGATATACACCCGAGAGTTGTATTTATCCTGGGATATACACCCTCCTGAGTTGTATTTATCCCTAGGATATACACCGAGAGTTGGATTTATCCCTGGGATATACACCCCGAGTTGTATTTATCTGGGATATACACTTGAGTTGTATTTATCCTAGGATATATACCGAGAGTTGGATTTATCTAGGATATACACGAGTTGTTGTTTATCCTGGGATATACACCTGAGTTGGATTTATCCTAGGATATACACCCCGAGTTGTATTTATCCTAGGATATACACCCCGAGAGTTGTATTTATCTATAGGATATACACGAGAGTTGGATTTATCTAGGATATACACCCCTGAGTTGTTGTATTATCCTAGGATATACACCCCTTGAGAGTTGGATTTATCCTAGGATATACACCCCGAGAGTTGGATTTATCCTGGGATATACACCCTTGAGAGTTGGATTTATCCTAGGATATACACCCGAGTTGGATTTATCTAGGATATACACCCCGAGTTGTATTTATCCTAGGATATACACCGAGAGTTGGATTTATCTAGGGATATTAACCCCGAGAGTTGTATTTATCCCTGGGATATACACCCCCTCAGATTGTATTTATCCTAGGATATACACCTGAGAGATGTAATTATCTAGGATATACACCCCAGAGTTGTATTTATCTAGGGATATGCACGAGTTGTGATTTATCCTAGGATATACACCCGAGTTGGATTTATCCTGGGATATACACCCCGAGAGTTAGTTTATCTAGGATATACACCCCGAGTTGGATTTATCAGGATATGCACCCGAGTTGGATTTATCCTGGGATGCACATTAACCGAGTTGGATTTATCCTGGGATATACCCCAGAGTTGTATTTATCCTAGGATATACACCCCGAGTTGTATTTATCCTAGGATATACACCCCGAGAGTTGTATTTATCTGGGATATACACCCCAGAGTTGGATTTATCCTCTAGGATATACACCCCGAGAGTTGTATTTATCATTAGGATATACACCCCGAGAGTTGGATTATCCTGGGATATACACCCCGAGAGTTGTATTTATCCTGGGATATATACCCTTGAGAGTTGTATTTATCCTAGGGATATACACACCGAGAGTTGAATTTATCCCTAGGATATACACCCCGGAAGAGTTGTATTTATCATAGGATATACACCCCGAGTTGTATTTATCCCTAGGATATACACCCTGAGAGTTGTAGTTATCCTAGGATATACACCCCAAGGAAGGTTGTATTTATCCTAGATATACACCGAGAATTGTATTTATCCTAGGATATACACTCCGAGAGTTGTATTTATCCTAGGATATACACCCCGAGAGTTGTATTTATCCTAGGGATATACACCCCGAGTTGTTATTTATCCTAGGATATACACCTGAGTTGAATTTATCCTAGGATATACACCCCGAGATTGTATTTATCATAGGATATACACTCCCCGAGTTGGATTTATCTAGGATATACACCCTCGAGAGTTGGATTTATCTAGGATATACACCCCGAGTTGTGTTATCTAGGATATACACCCGAGTTGTATTTATCTAGGACCATACATCCCCGAGTTGAATTTATCCTAGGATATACACCCCTGAGAGTTGTATTTATCATGGATATACTGAGTTGTATTTATCCTAGGATATACACCCCGAGTTGTAGTTATCTAGGATATACACCCCAAGAGTTGTATTTATCCCTAGGATATACCGAGAGGGTGTATTTCCTAGGATATACACTCCGAGTTGTATTTATCCTAGGATACACTTTAGAGTTGTATTTATCCTAGGATATACCACCCCAGAGTTATATTTATCCTGGATATACACCCTGAGAGTTGTAGTTATCCTGGATATACACCCCGAGGTTGTATTTATCCTAGGATACACGAGAGTTGTATTTATCCTAGGATATACACAACGAGAGTTGTATTTATCCTAGGATATATTAGGACTGAGAGTTGTATTTATCCTGGTGGATATAACTCCCCGAGAGTTGTATTTATCCTAGGATATACACCCGAGAGTTGTATTTATCCTAGATATACACAGAGTTGGATTTATCCTAGGGATATAAACCTGAGAGTTGGATTTATCTAGGATATACACCCCGAGTTGGATTATCTGGGATATACACCCGAGAGTTGTATTTATCCTGGACATACACCTACTGAGAGTTGTATTTATCCTAGGATATACACCCCGAGTTGAATTTATCCTAGGATATACACCCCGAGTTGTTGATTATCATAGGATATACACTGAGATTGGATTTATCCTAGGGATATACACCCGAGAGGTTGGATTTATCCTAGGATATACACCCCCCGGGAGTTGTTGTATTCCTAGGATATACACCAGAGAGTTGTATTTATCCTAGGATATACACCGAGAGTTGAATTTATCCTAGGATATACACCCTGAGAGTTGTATTTATCATAGGATATACACCCCGAGTTGTATTTATCCTAGGATATACACCCCTGAGAGTTGTAGTTATCCTAGGATATACACCCCAAGTTAGTTGTTATTTATCCTAGGATATACGAGAGTTGTATTTATCCTAGGATATACCTCGAGAGTTGTTTCTTATCTAGGATATACACCCCCTTTGAGTTATATTTATCTAGGATATACACCCCGAGTTGTATTTATCCTAGGATATACACCCCGAGTTGTTTTTATCCAGGATATACACCCTGAGTTGTTTTTATCTAGGGATATACACCCCGAGTTGTATTTATCTGGATATAGACCCCGAGAGTTGTATTTATCTAGGGATATACACCCAGAGTTGTGTTTATCCCAGGATATACACCCCTCGAGTTGTATTTATCCTAGGATATACACCCCGAGTTGTTTTTATCCTAGGATATACACTGAGAGTTGTATTTATCCTAGGATATACACCTAGAGTTGTATTTGTCCTTGGATATACACCCCCGAGAAGTTGTATTTATCCTAGGATATACACCCCGAGAGTTGTATTTATCCTAGGATATACACAATGAGTTGTATTTATCCTAGGATATACACCCCCGAGAGTTGTATTTATCCTAGATATATACCCCTCCTAGAGTTGGGATTTATCCTATATACACCCCGAGAGTTGTATTTATCCTAGGATATACACCGAGTTGGATTTATCCCTAGGATATACACCCGAGTTGTATTTATCCTGGGATATACACCCGAAATTTGGATTTGACCCTAGGATATACACCCCTCCGAGTTGTATTTATCCTGGGATATGCATCCTGAGAGTTGTATTTATCCCCTGGGATATACACCAGAGTTGTATTTATCCTAGGGATATACACAATGAGTTGTATTTATCCTAGGATATACACCCCCGAGTTGTATTTATCCTAGGATATA
This sequence comes from Cherax quadricarinatus, assembly GCF_038502225.1. Taxonomy (NCBI): domain Eukaryota; kingdom Metazoa; phylum Arthropoda; class Malacostraca; order Decapoda; family Parastacidae; genus Cherax; species Cherax quadricarinatus. Next base: position 37,264,879 of record NC_091322.1, on the reverse strand, counting down.
CACCGAGTTGTATTTATCTGGGATATACGCCCCTGAGTTGGATTTATCCTAGGGATATACACCCTGAGTTGTATTTATCCTGGGATATACACCTGAGTTGTATTTATCCTAGGGATATATATTCCTGAGAGTTGGATTTATCCTAGGGATATACACCCCGAGATTGTATTTATCTAGGATATACACCGAGTTGGATTTATCTAGGATATACACCCGAGAGTTGTATTTATCTGGGGATATACACCCTGAGTTGGATTTATCCTAGGGATATACACCCCAGGGTTGAGTTTATCTAGGATATACACCCCGAGTTGTATTTATCCTAGGGATATACACCCCTTTGAGTTGTATTTATCCTAGGATATACACAAGAGTTGGATTATCTAGGATATATACCCGAGAGTTGGATTTATCTAGGATATACACCTTGAGAGTTGGATTTATCCTGGGATATACACCCTGAGTTAGTTTATCCCAGGATATACACCCCGAGAGTTGTATTTATCCTAGGATATACACCCCGAGAGTTGGATTTATCCTAGGATATTAACTTGAAGAGGTTGTATTTATCTAGGATATACACCCCTGAGTTGTATTTATCCTAGGATATACACCTAGAGATGTAATTATCCTAGGATATAGCACCCCTGAGTTGTATTTGTCTGGAGGATACACCCCGAGTTGTATTTATCCTAGGATATACAACCCGAGAGTTGGGATTTATCTGGGATATACACGAGTTGGAGTTTTATCCTAGGATATACACCAGAGTTGGATTTATGCTAGGATATACACCGAGAGTTGGATTTATCTAGGATATACACCCTTGAGTTGGATTTATCCTGGGACATACACCCGAGAGTTGGTTTATCCTAGGATATTACACCCCGAGAGTTGTATTTATCCTAGGATATACACCCCAGAGTTGTAGCCGGATATACACCCGAGTTGGATTTGTCTAGGATATGCACCCGAGTTGATTTATCCTAGGGATATACACCCCGAGTTGGGATTTATCTAGGATATACACCCCGAGAGTTGTATTTATCTCCAGGATATACACCCCGAGTTGATTTATCCTGGGATATAAGCACCCTGAGTTGAAATTTGTCCTAGGATATACACCCCGAGGTTGTATTTATCATAGGATATGCACCCCTGAGTTATGTTTATCCTAGGTTGAGTTGTAGTTATCTAGGATATACCCCAAGAGTTGTATTTATCTAGGATATACACGAGAGTTGTATTTATCTAGGATATACACTCCGAGTTGGTATATCCTGGGATGCCCGAGTTGTTATTTGTCCTGGGATATCCCCCCGAGTTGATTATCCCAGGGCTATACACCCCGAGTTGAATTTATCCTAGATATACACCTGAGTTGTATTTATCATGGATATACAACCCCGAGAGCTTGTACCAAGTATGCACCCGAAGGTTAGGATTTGTGTATATATGCCCCGAGGTTGTATTTATCTGGGATATGCACCCCGAGTTGTATTTATCTAAGGTTATGCACCCCGAGTTGAATTTATCCCAGGGATATACCCCAGAAGTTGTATTTATCATAGGATATACACCCGAGAGTTGTATCCTCCTAGGATATACACCCCCGAGATTGTAGTTATCCTAGGGATATACACCCCAAGAGTTATATCCTCAGGATATACTACCCCAGAGTTGTATTTATCCCTGGGATATACACTGGAGTTGTATTTATCCTAGGATATACAACCGAGTTGTATTTATCCTGGGATATACACCCCGAGTTGTATTTATCTAGGATATACACCCCGAGAGTTGTAGTTATCTAGGATATACACCCCGAGTTGTATTTATCTAGGATATACACGAGAGTTATTTATCCTGGGTAGGATATACAACGAGGAGTTGTATTTATCCTAGGGATACCACACCCCGAGGAGTTGTATTTTATCCTGGGAGGATATGCACCCCCAGAGTATATCTAGGATACTGAGAGTTGTATTTATCCTAGGATATACACTTGAGTTGGATTTATCTAGATATAAACCCCGAGTTGGATTATCCTGGGATATACACCGAGTTGATTTATCCTAGATATACACCCATGTATTTATCTCCTAGGATATGCACCCGAAGAGTTGTATTTATCCTAGGATATACTGAGAGTTGAATTTGATCTAGGATATACACCCCGAGTTGTATTTATCATGATATAATGAGTTGCTGTTTATCTAGGATATACACCCCGAGTTGTAGTTATCCTAGGATATACACATGAGTTGTATTTATCCTAGGATATACACCCCAAGAGTTGTATTTATCCTGGGATATACACCCCGAGTTGTATTTATCCTAGGATACACCGAGATTGTATTTATCCCAGGATATACACCCCGAGAGTTGTATTTATCCTGGGATATACACTTTGAGTTGTAGTTATCTAGGATATACACCCCGAGTTGGTTATTTATCCTGGGATATACACCCCGAGTTGTATTTATCCTGGGATATACACAACGAGTTGTGTATCCTGGGATATACACCAGAGTTGTATTTATCCCTAGGATATACACCGAGGTTGTTATTTACCTAGGACCATACACCCAGAGTTGTATTTATCCTAGGATCACCACGAGAGTTGTATTTATCCTAGGATATACACCAGAGTTGTATTTATCCTAGGATATACACCCCGAGAGTTGTTTTTATCCCAGGATATACACCCCGAGTTGTATTTATCCAGGATATACACCCCTAGGAGTTGTATTTGTCTGGGATATACACCGAGTTGTGTATCCTGGGATATACACAACTTGAGTTGTATTTATCTAGGATATACACCTGAGAGTTGTATTTATCCTAGGATATACACCCCTGAGAGTTGTTTATCTGGGATATACACCCGAGGTTGTATTTATCCAAGGATATACACCCGGGGAGAGTTGTGATTATCCTAGGATATACACCGAGAGTTGTATTTATCCTAGGGATATACACCCCGAGAGTTGTATTTATCTAGGATATACAACGAGAGTTGTATTTATAGGATACCAACCAGAGTTGTTTTTATCCTGGGATAGGCACCCCGAGAGTTGTTTTTATCCTGGGATATACACCCCGAGTTGTATTTATCCGAGGATATACACCCCGAGTTGTATTTATCCCTGATACACAGAGGTTGTATTTATCAGGATATACACCGAGATTGTATTCCGGATATACACCCGAGTTGTATATCCTAGGATACCACCCCAGGAAGTGTTATATCAAAAATATACACCCTTGAGTTGTTTTTATCCCAGGATTATATACCCCAGAGTTATATTTATCCTGGGATATACCACCCCGAGTTGTTATGATCCTAGGGATATACACCCCGAGTTGTTTTATCCTGTTGATATACACCCCGAGTTGTTTTTATCCTAGGATATACACCCCTGAGTTGTAGTTATCCTAGGATATACACCCCGAGAAGTTGTTTTTATCCTAGGATATACGCCCTGGAGATTATCTGGGATATAAGCACCCCTGAGAGTTGTATTTATCCTAGGATATACACCCCGAGTGTATTTATCCTAGGATATACACCCCCGAGTTGTATTTATCCTAAGGATATACACCCCGAGTTGTATTTATCCTAGGATATATTCACCCCGAGTTTGTTTTATCCTGGGATATACCCGGAAGTTGTTTTTATCCCTGGGATATACACCCGAGAGTTGTATTTATCCTAGGGATATACCACCCAGAGTTGTGTTACCCTCCAGGATATACACTTCCCCCAGAGTTGTTTTTATCCTAGGATATACACCCGAGTTGTTTTTATCCTAGGATATACACCCCAGAGTTGTATTTATCCTAGGATATACACCCCCGAGTTGTATTTATCCTAGGATATACACCCCTGAGTTGTTTAATTTATCCTAGGATATACACCCCGAGATTGTGTTTATCCAGGGATATACACCCCGAGAGCTTAATTTATCCTAGGATATACACCCCGAGAGTTGTTATATCTAGGATGCACCCCTTGAGTTGTATTTATCCCAGGATATACACCCGAGTTACATTTATCCTAGGATATACACAGAGTGTATTTATCTAGGATATACAGAGTTGTATTTATCCTAGGATATGCACCGAGTTCTATTTATCCTAGGATATACACCCCGAGTTGTATGTTATCCTGGATATACAAACTCGAGTTGTATTTATCCCTAGGATATACACCCCGAGGTTGTGTATTTTTCCCTAGGGATATACACCCCGAGAGTTGTATTTATCATAGGATATACACCCCGAGAGTTTAATTTATCCTAGGATATACACCCCGAGAGTTGTATTTATCCTAGGATATACACCCCGAGAGTTGTATTTATCCTAGGATATACACCCAGAGAGTTGTATTTATCCTAGGATATACACCCCGAGAGTTGTATTTATCCTAGGATATACACCCCGAGAGTTGTATTTATCCTAGGATATACACCCCGAGAGTTGTATTTATCCTAGGATATACACCCAGAGAGTTGTATTTATCCTAGGATATACACCCCAAGAGTTGTAGTTATCCTAGGATATACACTTCGAGAGTTGTATTTATCCTAGGATATACACCCCGAGAGTTGTATTTATCCTAGGATATACACCCCGAGAGTTGTATTTATCCTAGGATATACACCCCGAGAGTTGTGTTTATCCTAGGATATACACCCCGAGAGTTGTGTTTATCCTAGGATATACACCCCGAGAGCTTAATTTATCCTAGGATATACACCCCGAGAGTTGTATTTATCCTAGGATATACACCCCGAGAGTTGTATTTATCCTAGGATATACACCCCGAGAGTTGCATTTATCCTAGGATATACACCCCCAGAGTAGTATTTATCCTAGGATATACACCCCGAGAGTTGTATTTATCCTAGGATATACACCCCGAGAGTTCTATTTATCCTAGGATATACACCCCGAGAGTTGTATTTATCCTAGGATATACAAACCGAGAGTTGTATTTATCCTAGGATATACACCCCGAGTTGTATTTTTCCTAGGATATACACCCCGAGAGTTGTATTTATCATAGGATATACACCCCGAGAGTTTAATTTATCCTAGGATATACACCCCGAGAGTTGTATTTATCCTAGGATATACACCCCGAGAGTTGTATTTATCCTAGGATATACACCCAGAGAGTTGTATTTATCCTAGGATATACACCCCGAGAGTTGTATTTATCCTAGGATATACACCCCGAGAGTTGTATTTATCCTAGGATATACACCCCGAGAGTTGTATTTATCCTAGGATATACACCCAGAGAGTTGTATTTATCCTAGGATATACACCCCAAGAGTTGTAGTTATCCTAGGATATACACTTCGAGAGTTGTATTTATCCTAGGATATACACCCCGAGAGTTGTATTTATCCTAGGATATACACCCCGAGAGTTGTATTTATCCTAGGATATACACCCCGAGAGTTGTGTTTATCCTAGGATATACACCCCGAGAGCTTAATTTATCCTAGGATATACACCCCGAGAGTTGTATTTATCCTAGGATATACACCCCGAGAGTTGTTTTTATCCTAGGATATTCACCCCGAGAGTTGTATTTATCCTAGGATATACACCCCGAGAGTTGTATTTATCCTAGGATATGCACCCCGAGAGTTGTATTTATCCTAGGATATACACCCCGAGAGTTGTATTTATCTTAGGATATACACCCCGAGAGTTGTAGTTTTCCTAGGATATACACCCCGAGAGTTGTATTTATCCTAGGATATACACCCCGAGAGTTGTATTTATCCTAGGATATTAACCCCGAGAGTTCTATTTATCCTAGGATATACACCCCGAGAGTTGTATTTATCCTAGGATATACACCCCGAGAGTTGTATTTATCCTAGGATATACACCCCGAGAGTTGTATTTATCCTAGGATATACACCCCGAGAGTTGTATTTATCCTAGGATATACACCCCGAGAGTTGTATTTATCCTAGGATATACACCCCGAGAGTTGTATTTATCCTAGGATATACACCCCGAGAGTTGTATTTATCCTAGGATATACACCCCGAGAGTTATATTTATCCTAGGATATACACCCCGAGAGTTGTATTTATCCTAGGATATACACCCCGAGAGTTGTTTTTATCCTAGGATATACACCCCGAGAGTTGTATTTATCCTAGGATATACACCCCGAGAGTTGTTTTTATCCTAGGATATACACCCCGAGAGTTGTATTTATCCGAGGATATACACCCCGAGAGTTGTATTTATCCTAGGATATACACCCCGAGAGTTGTATTTATCCTAGGATATACACCCCGAGAGTTGTATTTATCCTAGGATATACACCCCGAGAGTTGTATTTATCCTAGGATATACACCCCGAGAGTTGTTTTTATCCTAGGATATACACCCCGAGAGTTGTATTTATCCGAGGATATACACCCCGAGAGTTGTATTTATCCTAGGATATACACCCCGAGAGTTGTATTTATCCTAGGATATACACCCCGAGAGTTGTATTTATCCCAGGATATACACCCCGAGAGTTGTGTTTATCCTAGGATATACACCCCGAGAGTTGTTTTTATCCTAAAATATACACCCCGAGAGTTGTTTTTATCCTAGGATATACACCCCGAGAGTTATATTTATCCTAGGATATACACCCCGAGAGTTGTATTTATCCTAGGATATACACCCCGAGAGTTGTTTTTATCCTAGGATATACACCCCGAGAGTTGTTTTTATCCTAGGATATACACCCCGAGAGTTGTAGTTATCCTAGGATATACACCCCGAGAGTTGTTTTTATCCTAGGATATACACCCCGAGAGTTGTATTTATCCTAGGATATACACCCCGAGAGTTGTATTTATCCTAGGATATACACCCCGAGAGTTGTATTTATCCTAGGATATACACCCCGAGAGTTGTATTTATCCTAGGATATACACCCCAAGAGTTGTATTTATCCTAGGATATACACCCCGAGAGTTGTTTTTATCCTAGGATATATACCCCGAGAGTTGTTTTTATCCTAGGATATACACCCCGAGAGTTGTATTTATCCTAGGATATATACCACGAGAGTTGTATTTACCCTAGGATATACACCCCGAGAGTTGTTTTTATCCTAGGATATACACCCCGAGAGTTGTTTTTATCCTAGGATATACACCCCGAGAGTTGTATTTATCCTAGGATATACACCCCGAGAGTTGTATTTATCCTAGGATATACACCCCGAGAGTTTAATTTATCCTAGGATATACACCCCGAGAGTTGTGTTTATCCTAGGATATACACCCCGAGAGCTTAATTTATCCTAGGATATACACCCCGAGAGTTGTATTTATCCTAGGATATACACCCCGAGAGTTGTATTTATCCTAGGATATACACCCCGAGAGTTGCATTTATCCTAGGATATACACCCCGAGAGTAGTATTTATCCTAGGATATACACCCCGAGAGTTGTATTTATCCTAGGATATACACCCCGAGAGTTCTATTTATCCTAGGATATACACCCCGAGAGTTGTATTTATCCTAGGATATACAAACCGAGAGTTGTATTTATCCTAGGATATACACCCCGAGAGTTGTATTTATCCTAGGATATACACCCCGAGAGTTGTATTTATCATAGGATATACACCCCGAGAGTTTAATTTTTCCTAGGATATACACCCCGAGAGTTGTATTTATCCTAGGATATACACCCCGAGAGTTGTATTTATCCTAGGATATACACCCAGAGAGTTGTATTTATCCTAGGATATACACCCCGAGAGTTGTATTTATCCTAGGATATACACCCCGAGAGTTGTATTTATCCTAGGATATACACCCCGAGAGTTGTATTTATCCTAGGATATACACCCAGAGAGTTGTATTTATCCTAGGATATACACCCCAAGAGTTGTAGTTATCCTAGGATATACACTTCGAGAGTTGTATTTATCCTAGGATATACACCCCGAGAGTTGTATTTATCCTAGGATATACACCCCGAGAGTTGTATTTATCCTAGGATATACACCCCGAGAGTTGTATTTATCCTAGGATATACACCCCGAGAGTTGTATTTATCCTAGGATATACACCCCGAGAGTTGTATTTATCCTAGGATATACACCCCGAGAGTTGTATTTATCCTAGGATATACACCCCGAGAGTTGTATTTATCCTAGGATATACACCCCGAGAGTTGGATTTATCCTAGGATATAAACCCCGAGAGTTGGATTTATCCTAGGATATACACCCCGAGAGTTGGATTTATCCTAGGATATACACCCCGAGAGTTGTATTTATCCTAGGATATACACCCCGAGAGTTGTATTTATCCTAGGATATACACCCCGAGAGTTGAATTTATCCTAGGATATACACCCCGAGAGTTGTATTTATCATAGGATATACACCCCGAGAGTTGTATTTATCCTAGGATATACACCCCGAGAGTTGTAGTTATCCTAGGATATACACCCCAAGAGTTGTATTTATCCTAGGATATACACCCCGAGAGTTGTATTTATCCTAGGATATACACTCCGAGAGTTGTATTTATCCTAGGATATACACCCCGAGAGTTGTATTTATCCTAGGATATACACCCCGAGAGTTGTATTTATCCTAGGATATACACCCCGAGAGTTGTAGTTATCCTAGGATATACACCCCGAGAGTTGTATTTATCCTAGGATATACACCCCGAGAGTTGTATTTATCCTAGGATATACACAACGAGAGTTGTATTTATCCTAGGATATACACCCCGAGAGTTGTATTTATCCTAGGATATACACCCCGAGAGTTGTATTTATCCTAGGATATACACCCCGAGAGTTGTATTTATCCTAGGATATACACCACGAGAGTTGTATTTATCCTAGGATATACACCCCGAGAGTTGTATTTATCCTAGGATATACACCCCGAGAGTTGTTTTTATCCTAGGATATACACCCCGAGAGTTGTATTTATCCTAGGATATACACCTCGAGAGTTGTATTTATCCTAGGATATACACCCCGAGAGTTTTATTTATCCTAGGATATACACAACGAGAGTTGTATTTATCCTAGGATATACACCCCGAGAGTTGTATTTATCCTAGGATATACACCCCGAGAGTTGTTTTTATCCTAGGATATACACCCCGAGAGTTGTATTTATCCTAGGATATACACCCCGAGAGTTGTATTTATCCTAGGATATACACCCCGAGAGTTGTATTTATCCTAGGATATACACCCCGAGAGTTGTATTTATCCTAGGATATACACCCCGAGAGTTGTATTTATCCTAGGATATACACCCCGAGAGTTGTTTTTATCCTAGGATATACACCCCGAGAGTTGTTTTTATCCTAGGATATACACCCCGAGAGTTGTATTTATCCGAGGATATACACCCCGAGAGTTGTATTTATCCTAGGATATACACCCCGAGAGTTGTATTTATCCTAGGATACACACCCCGAGAGTTGTATTTATCCCAGGATATACACCCCGAGAGTTGTATTTATCCTAGGATATACACCCCGAGAGTTGTTTTTATCCTAAAATATACACCCCGAGAGTTGTTTTTATCCTAGGATATACACCCCGAGAGTTATATTTATCCTAGGATATACACCCCGAGAGTTGTATTTATCCTAGGATATACACCCCGAGAGTTGTTTTTATCCTAGGATATACACCCCGAGAGTTGTTTTTATCCTAGGATATACACCCCGAGAGTTGTAGTTATCCTAGGATATACACCCCGAGAGTTGTTTTTATCCTAGGATATACACCCCGAGAGTTGTATTTATCCTAGGATATACACCCCGAGAGTTGTATTTATCCTAGGATATACACCCCGAGAGTTGTATTTATCCTAGGATATACACCCCGAGAGTTGTATTTATCCTAGGATATACACCCCGAGAGTTGTATTTATCCTAGGATATACACCCCGAGAGTTGTTTTTATCCTAGGATATATACCCCGAGAGTTGTTTTTATCCTAGGATATACACCCCGAGAGTTGTATTTATCCTAGGATATATACCACGAGAGTTGTATTTACCCTAGGATATACACCCCGAGAGTTGTTTTTATCCTAGGATATACACCCCGAGAGTTGTTTTTATCCTAGGATATACACCCCGAGAGTTGTATTTATCCTAGGATATACACCCCGAGAGTTGTATTTATCCTAGGATATACACCCCGAGAGTTTAATTTATCCTAGGATATACACCCCGAGAGTTGTGTTTATCCTAGGATATACACCCCGAGAGCTTAATTTATCCTAGGATATACACCCCGAGAGTTGTATTTATCCTAGGATATACACCCCGAGAGTTGTATTTATCCTAGGATATACACCCCGAGAGTTGCATTTATCCTAGGATATACACCCCGAGAGTAGTATTTATCCTAGGATATACACCCCGAGAGTTGTATTTATCCTAGGATATACACCCCGAGAGTTCTATTTATCCTAGGATATACACCCCGAGAGTTGTATTTATCCTAGGATATACAAACCGAGAGTTGTATTTATCCTAGGATATACACCCCGAGAGTTGTATTTATCCTAGGATATACACCCCGAGAGTTGTATTTATCATAGGATATACACCCCGAGAGTTTAATTTATCCTAGGATATACACCCCGAGAGTTGTATTTATCCTAGGATATACACCCCGAGAGTTGTATTTATCCTAGGATATACACCCAGAGAGTTGTATTTATCCTAGGATATACACCCCGAGAGTTGTATTTATCCTAGGATATACACCCCGAGAGTTGTATTTATCCTAGGATATACACCCCGAGAGTTGTATTTATCCTAGGATATACACCCAGAGAGTTGTATTTATCCTAGGATATACACCCCAAGAGTTGTAGTTATCCTAGGATATACACTTCGAGAGTTGTATTTATCCTAGGATATACACCCCGAGAGTTGTATTTATCCTAGGATATACACCCCGAGAGTTGTATTTATCCTAGGATATACACCCCGAGAGTTGTGTTTATCCTAGGATATACACCCCGAGAGCTTAATTTATCCTAGGATATACACCCCGAGAGTTGTATTTATCCTAGGATATACACCCCGAGAGTTGTATTTATCCTAGGATATTCACCCCGAGAGTTGTATTTATCCTAGGATATACACCCCGAGAGTTGTATTTATCCTAGGATATGCACCCCGAGAGTTGTATTTATCCTAGGATATACACCCCGAGAGTTGTATTTATCTTAGGATATACACCCCGAGAGTTGTAGTTTTCCTAGGATATACACCCCGAGAGTTGTATTTATCCTAGGATATACACCCCGAGAGTTGTATTTATCCTAGGATATTCACCCCGAGAGTTCTATTTATCCTAGGATATACACCCCGAGAGTTGTATTTATCCTAGGATATACACCCCGAGAGTTGTATTTATCCTAGGATATACACCCCGAGAGTTGTATTTATCCTAGGATATACACCCCGAGAGTTGTATTTATCCTAGGATATACACCCCGAGAGTTGTATTTATCCTAGGATATACACCCCGAGAGTTGTATTTATCCTAGGATATACACCCCGAGAGTTGTATTTATCCTAGGATATACACCCCGAGAGTTATATTTATCCTAGGATATACACCCCGAGAGTTGTATTTATCCTAGGATATACACCCCGAGAGTTGTATTTATCCTAGGATATACACCCCGAGAGTTGTATTTATCCTAGGATATACACCCCGAGAGCTTAATTTATCCTAGGATATACACCCCGAGAGTTGTATTTATCCTAGGATATACACCCCTAGAGTTGTATTTATCCTAGGATATACACCCCGAGAGTTGTATTTATCCTAGGATATACACCCCGAGAGTTGTATTTATCCTAGGATATACACCCCGAGAGTTGTATTTATCCTAGGATATACACCCCGAGAGTTGTATTTATCCTAGGATATACACCCCGAGAGTTGTAGTTATCCTAGGATACACACAGTGAAAGCTGTATTCATCCTAGAAAATATATACACTCTAAGAGTTATAATTCCTCTAGGATATACACAATGGGAGGTGTATACCGCTCAGGGTATATACCCTGAGAGAATATTTTAATTCCTATTCCAAGAATAAAGTATACTGATCTGGTGGTTCAGAATGTTGTGTTGGAGCCTTCATGGCCCATCGTGTAGTAGATAGGTTTTAAACTCTCCCATTAACCAACCAGTTAGGTTGCAGCTGCAACAAACTCCTCTGATCTGCAACATTAGTAAACACAGACTTACCGGAAAACTTCACTGACACAGCAGAGTCTGTGTGGACGGCGACAACCTTCACTGACACAGCAGAGTCTGTGGGGACGACGACAACCTTCACTGACACAGCAGAGTCTGTGGGGACGACGACAACCTTCACTGACACAGCAGAGTCTGTGTGGACGACGACAACCTTCACTGACACAGCAGAGTCTGTGTGGACGACGACAACCTTCACTGACACAGCAGAGTCTGTGGGGACGACGACAACCTTCACTGACACAGCAGAGTCTGTGTGGACGACGACAACCTTCACTGACACAGCAGAGTCTGTGTGGACGACGACAACCTTCACTGACACAGCAGAGTCTGTGTGGACGACGACAACCTTCACTGACACAGCAGAGTCTGTGGGGACGACGACAACCTTCACTGACACAGCAGAGTCTGTGGGGACGACGACAACCTTCACTGACACAGCAGAGTCTGTGTGGACGACGACAACCTTCACTGACACAGCAGAGTCTGTGTGGACGACGACAACCTTCACTGACACAGCAGAGTCTGTGGGGACGACGACAACCTTCACTGACACAGCAGAGTCTGTGGGGACGACGACAACCTTCACTGACACAGCAGAGTCTGTGGGGACGACGACAACCTTCACTGACACAGCAGAGTCTGTGTGGACGACGACAACCTTCACTGACACAGCAGAGTCTGTGGGGACGACGACAACCTTCACTGACACAGCAGAGTCTGTGGGGACGACGACAACCTTCACTGACACAGCAGAGTCTGTGGGGACGACTACAACCTTCACTGACACAGCAGAGTCTGTGTGGACGACGACAACCTTCACTGACACAGCAGAGTCTGTGTGGACGACGACAACCTTCACTGACACAGCAGAGTCTGTGGGGACGACGACAACCTTCACTGACACAGCAGAGTCTGTGGGGACGACGACAACCTTCACTGACACAGCAGAGTCTGTGGGGACGACGACAACCTTCACTGACACAGCAGAGTCTGTGGGGACGACGACAACCTTCACTGACACAGCAGAGTCTGTGTGGACGACGACAACCTTCACTGACACAGTAGAGTCTATGGGGACGACGACAACCTTCACTGACACAGCAGAGTCTGTGGGGACGACGACAACCTTCACTGACACAGCAGAGTCTGTGTGGACGACGACAACCTTCACTGACACAGCAGAGGCTGTGTGGACGACGACAACCTTCACTGACACGCAGAGTCTGTGTGGACGACGACAACCTTCACTGACACAGCAGAGTCTGTGTGGACGACGACAACCTTCACTGACACAGCAGAGTCTGTGGGGACGACGACAACCTTCACTGACACAGCAGAGTCTGTGTGGACGACGACAACCTTCACTGACACAGCAGAGTCTGTGTGGACGACGACAACCTTCACTGACACAGCAGAGGCTGTGGGGACGACGACAACCTTCACTGACACAGCAGAGTCTGTGTGGACGACGACAACCTTCACTGACACAGCAGAGTCTGTGGGGACGACGACAACCTTCACTGACACAGCAGAGTCTGTGTGGACGACGACAACCTTCACTGACACAGCAGAGTCTGTGGGGACGACGACAACCTTCACTGACACAGCAGAGTCTGTGTGGACGACGACAACCTTCACTGACACAGCAGAGTCTGTGTGGACGACGACAACCTTCACTGACACAGCAGAGTCTGTGTGGACGACGACAACCTTCACTGACACAGCAGAGTCTGTGTGGACGACGACAACCTTCACTGACACAGCAGAGTCTGTGGGGACGACGACAACCTTCACTGACACAGCAGAGTCTGTGTGGACGACGACAACCTTCACTGACACAGCAGAGTCTGTGGGGACGACGACAACCTTCACTGACACAGCAGAGTCTGTGTGGACGACGACAACCTTCACTGACACAGCAGAGTCTGTGGGGACGACGACAACCTTCACTGACACAGCAGAGTCTGTGGGGACGACGACAACCTTCACTGACACAGCAGAGTCTGTGTGGACGACGACAACCTTCACTGACACAGCAGAGTCTGTGGGGACGACGACAACCTTCACTGACACAGCAGAGTCTGTGGGGACGACGACAACCTTCACTGACACAGCAGAGTCTGTGTGGACGACGACAACCTTCACTGACACAGCAGAGTCTGTGTGGACGACGACAACCTTCACTGACACAGCAGAGTCTGTGGGGACGACGACAACCTTCACTGACACAGCAGAGGCTGTGTGGACGACGACAAACATCTGGGTACAGAAGTTCTTCGCCAGAATAAATTCGCTTTATATGACTTGGATAGTGTTGTTGTATTGTTGCTATTGTTGTTGTTGTTGGTTGTATAAGCTGTTATACTGTTGCTGTTGATGATATTATCTGTTGTATTGTTGTTGTTTTTATTGTATTACACTGGTCTGCATGATATATATGTATATATATATATATATATATATATATATATATATATATATATATATATATATATATATATATATATATATATATATATATATATATATATATATATATATATATATATATATATATATATATATATATATATATATATATATATATATATATATATATATATATATATATATATATATATACCTTAAAGTTGTATATTAACTATTAAAATGTATACCTTATATTGACTTAATGGTTATATCTAATATATTTTCTTTATTTTCAGATTGTTAATATGTCTAGAAGCTGCATAACTTCACCAGATATATTATGATATGTCTGCTGGGAATTTGTTCCTTCAGATTCCCGGAGCACTCTTGGAGACCAGGACAAACTTCGAGACCAGGACAAACTTGGAGACCAGGACAAACTTGGAGACCAGGACAAACTGGGAGGCCAGGACAAACTTGGAGACCAGGACAAACTTGGAGACCAGGACAAACTGGGAGACCAGACAAACTGGGAGGCCAGGACAAACTTGGAGACCAGGACAAACTGGGAGGCCAGGACAAACTGGGAGACCAGGACAAACTTGGAGACCAGGACAAACTTGGAGACCAGGACAAACTGGGAGGCCAGGACAAACTTGGAGACCAGGACAAACTTGGAGACCAGGACAAACTGGGAGACCAGGGCAAACTGGGAGACCAGGACAAACTGGGAGACCAGGACAAACTGGGAGACCAGGGCAAACTGGGAGACCAGGACAAACTTGCAGACCAGGACAAACTGGGAGACCAGGACAAACTGGGAGACCAGGGCAAACTGGGAGACCAGGGCAAACTGGGAGACAAGGGCAAACTGGGAGACCAGGACAAACTTGGAGACCAGGACAAACTTGGAGACCAGGACAAACTTGCAGACCAGGACAAACTGGGAGACCAAGACAAACTGGGAGACCAGGGCAAACTGGGAGACCAGGGCAAACTGGGAGACCAGGGCTAACTGGGAGACCAGGACAAACTTGGAGACCAGGACAAACTGGGAGACCAGGACAAACTGGGAGACCAGGGCAAACTGGGAGACCAGAGCAAACTGGGAGACCAGGGCAAACTGGGAGACCAGGACAAACTGGGAGACCAGGACAAACTGGGAGACCAGGGCAAACTGGGAGACCAGGACAAACTTGGAGACCAGGACAAACTGGGAGACCAGGACAAACTGGGAGACCAGGGCAAACTGGGAGACCAGGACAAACTTGGAGACCAGGACAAACTGGGAGACCAGGGCAAACTGGGAGACCAGGACAAACTTGGAGACCAGGACAAACTGGGAGACCAAGGCAAACTTGGAGACCAGGACAAACTTGGAGACCAAGACAAACTGGGAGACCAGGACAAACTTGGAGACCAAGACAAACTGGGAGACCAGGGCAAACTGGGAGACCAAGACAAACTGGGAGACCAGGGCAAACTGGGAGACCAAGACAAACTGGGAGACCAGGGCAAACTGGGAGACCAGGGCAAACTGGGAGACCAGGGCAAACTGGGAGACCAGGGCAAACTGGGAGACCAGGGCAAACTGGGAGACCAGGGCAAACTGGGAGACCAGGGCAAACTGGGAGACCAGGGCAAACTTGGAGACCAGGACAAACTGGGAGACCAGGGCAAACTGGGAGACCAGGGCAAACTGGGAGACCAGGGCAAACTGGGAGACCAGGACAAACTTGGAGACCAGGACAAACTGGGAGACCAGGACAAACTGGGAGACCAGGGCAAACTGGGAGACCAGGGCAAACTGGGAGACCAGGGCAAACTGGGAGACCAGGACAAACTGGGAGACCAGGACAAACTGGGAGACCAGGGCAAACTGGGAGACCAGGACAAACTTGGAGACCAGGACAAACTGGGAGACCAGGACAAACTGGGAGACCAGGGCAAACTGGGAGACCAGGACAAACTTGGAGACCAGGACAAACTGGGAGACCAGGGCAAACTGGGAGACCAGGACAAACTTGGAGACCAGGACAAACTGGGAGACCAAGGCAAACTTGGAGACCAGGACAAACTTGGAGACCAAGACAAACTGGGAGACCAGGACAAACTTGGAGACCAAGACAAACTGGGAGACCAGGGCAAACTGGGAGACCAAGACAAACTGGGAGACCAGGGCAAACTGGGAGACCAAGACAAACTGGGAGACCAGGGCAAACTGGGAGACCAGGGCAAACTGGGAGACCAGGGCAAACTGGGAGACCAGGGCAAACTGGGAGACCAGGGCAAACTGGGAGACCAGGGCAAACTGGGAGACCAGGGCAAACTGGGAGACCAGGGCAAACTTGGAGACCAGGACAAACTGGGAGACCAGGACAAACTGGGAGACCAGGACAAAC
Organism: Cherax quadricarinatus; assembly: GCF_038502225.1. Classification (NCBI taxonomy): domain Eukaryota; kingdom Metazoa; phylum Arthropoda; class Malacostraca; order Decapoda; family Parastacidae; genus Cherax; species Cherax quadricarinatus. The sequence continues at coordinate 37,247,744 of NC_091322.1, read as the reverse complement.
TGGGAGACCAGGGCAAACTGGGAGACCAGGACAAACTTGGAGACCAGGACAAACTGGGAGACCAGGGCAAACTGGGAGACCAGGACAAACTTGGAGACCAGGACAAACTGGGAGACCAAGGCAAACTTGGAGACCAGGACAAACTTGGAGACCAAGACAAACTGGGAGACCAGGGCAAACTGGGAGACCAAGACAAACTGGGAGACCAGGGCAAACTGGGAGACCAGGGCAAACTTGGAGACCAGGACAAACTTGGAGACCAGGACAAACTGGGAGACCAGGACAAACTGGGAGAGCAGGACAAACTTGGAGACCAGGACAAACTTGGAGACCAGGACAAACTTGGAGACCAGGACAAACTTGGAGACCAGGACAAACTTGTAGACCAGGACAAACTGGGAGACCAGGACAAACTTGGAGACCAGGACAAACTGGGAGACCAGGACAAACTGGGAGACGAGGACAAACTTGGAGACCAGGGCAAACTGGGAGACCAAGACAAACTGGGAGACCAGGGCAAACTGGGAGACCAGGACAAACTTGGAGACCAGGACAAACTTGTAGACCAGGACAAACTGGGAGACCAGGACAAACTTGGAGACCAGGACAAACTGGGAGACCAGGACAAACTTGGAGACCAGGACAAGCTGGGAGACCAGGACAAACTTGGAGACCAGGACAAACTTGGAGACCAAGACAAACTGGGAGACCAGGGCAAACTGGGAGACCAGGACAAACTTGGAGACCAGGACAAACTTGGAGACCAGGACAAACTTGGAGACCAGGACAAACTTGGAGACCAGGACAAACTGGGAGACCAGGACAAACTTGGAGACCAGGACAAGCTGGGAGACCAGGACAAACTTGGAGACCAGGACAAACTTGGAGACCAGGACAAACTTGGAGACCAGGACAAACTGGGAGACCAGGACAAACTTGGAGACCAGGACAAACTTGGAGACCAGGACAAACTTGGAGACCAGGACAAACTTGGAGACCAGGACAAACTTGGAGACCAGGACAAACTTGGAGACCAGGACAAACTGGGAGACCAGGACAAACTTGGAGACCAGGACAAACTGGGAGACCAGGACAAACTGGGAGACCAGGACAAACTTGGAGACCAGGGCAAACTGGGAGACCAAGACAAACTGGGAGACCAGGGCAAACTGGGAGACCAGGACAAACTTGGAGACCAGGACAAACTTGGAGACCAGGACAAACTGGGAGACCAGGACAAACTTGGAGACCAGGACAAACTTGGAGACCAGGACAAACTGGGAGACCAGGACAAACTTGGAGACCAGGACAAACTTGGAGACCAGGACAAACTGGGAGACCAGGACAAACTGGGAGACCAGGACAAACTTGGAGACCAGGACAAACTTGGAGACCAGGACAAACTTGGAGACCAGGACAAACTTGGAGACCAGGACAAACTTGGAGACCAGGACAAACTTGGAGACCAGGACAAACTGGGAGACCAGGGCAAACTAGGAGACCAGGACAAACTTGGAGACCAGGACAAACTTGGAGACCAGGACAAACTTGCAGACCAGGACAAACTTGGAGACCAGGACAAACTTGGAGACAAGGACAAACTTGGAGACCAAGACAAACTTGGAGACCAGGACAAACTTGCAGACCAGGAAAAACTTGCAGACCAGGACAAACTTGGAGACCAGGACAAACTTGGAGACAAGGACAAACTTGGAGACTAGGACAAACTTGGAGACCAGGACAAACTTGGTAACCAGGACAAACTTGGAGACCAGGACAAACTGGGAGACAAACTTGGAGGACAAACTGGGAGACCAGACCAGGACAAACTTGACAAACTTGGGAGACCAGGACAAACTTGGAGACCAGACAAACTTGAAGGACAAACTGGAGACAAGGAAAAACTAGGAGACCAGGACAAACTTGGAGACAAGGACAAACTTGGAGACTAGGACAAACTTGGAGACCAGGACAAACTTGGTAACCAGGACAAACTTGGAGACCAGGACAAACTGGGAGACCAGGACAAACTTGGAGACCAGGACAAACCAGGACAAACTTGGACCAAGACAAACTGGGAGACCAGGACAAACTTGGAGACCAGGACAAACTTGGAGACCAGGACAAACTGGGAGACCAGGACAAACTGGGAGACCAGGACAAACTGGAGACCAGGACAAACTTGGAGGACAAACTTGCAGACCAGGACAAACTTGGAGACCAGGACAAACTTGGAGACCAGGAGAAACCTACAAACTTGGAGACCAGGACAAACTTGGAGACCAGGACAAACTTGGAGACCAGGACAAACTTGGAGACCAGGACAAACTTGGAGACCAGGACAAACTTGGAGACCAGGACAAACTTGGAGACCAGGACAAACTTGGAGACCAGGACAAACTGGGAGACCAGGACAAACTTGGAGACCAGGACAAACTTGGAGACCAGGACAAACTTGGAGACCAGGACAAACTGGGAGACCAGGACAAACTTGGAGACCAGGACAAACTTGGAGACCAGGACAAACTGGGAGAGACCAGGACAAACTTGGAGACCAGGACAAACTTGGAGACCAGGACAAACTTGGAGACCAGGACAAACTGGGAGACCAGGACAAACTTGGAGACCAGGACAAACTTGGAGACCAGGACAAACTTGGAGACCAGGACAAACTTGGAGACCAGGACAAACTTGGAGACCAGGACAAACTTGGAGACCAGGACAAACAATTTGCACCACACAAAGCTTGCAAGAGTTGCATCAGTAACCTCCACATGAGGTCAGTTGGAAAACTTAAATGTATGACCTTTGGAATGCCAATGGTATGGTGGGAGCAGATGAACCACCATGATGACTGCTACAATGGTATGGTGGGAGTAGATGAACCACCATGATGACTGCTACAATGGTATGGTGGGAGGAGATGAACCACCATGATGACTGCTACAATGGTATGGTGGGAGTAGATGAACCACCATGATGACTGCTACAATGGTATGGTGGGAGCAGATGAACCACCATGATGACTGCTACAATGGTATGGTGGGAGTAGATGAACCACCATGATGACTGCTACAATGGTATGGTGGGAGTAGATGAACACCATGATGACTGCTACATTGGTATGGCGGGAGTAGATGAACCACCATGATGACTGCTAGAATGGTATGGGGAGTAGATGAACCACCATGATGACTGCTACAATGGTATGGTGGGAGTAGATGAACCACCATGATGACTGCTACAATGGTATGGTGGGAGTAGATGAACCACCATGATGACTGATACAATGGTATGGTAGCAGATGAACCACCATGATGACTGAGGTAGGTGGGAGTGATGAACCACCATGATGACTGCTACTATGGTATGGTGGGAGGAGATGAACCACCATGATGACTGCTACAGTGGTATGGTGGGAGCAGATGAACCACCATGATGACTGCTACAATGGTATGGTGGGAGCAGATGAACCACCATGATGACTGCTACAATGGTATGGTGGGAGTAGATGAACCACCATGATGACTGCTACAATGGTATGGTGGGAGTAGATGAACCACCATGATGACTGCTACAATGGTATGGTGGGAGTAGATGAACCACCATGATGACTGCTACAATGGTATGGTGGGAGTAGATGAACCACCATGATGACTGCTACAATGGTATGGTGGGAGCAGATGAACCACCATGATGACTGCTACAATGGTATGGTGGGAGTAGATGAACCACCATGATGACTGCTACAATGGTATGGTGGGAGCAGATGAACCACTATGATGACTGCTACAATGGTATGGTGGGAGTAGATGAACCACCATGATGACTGCTACAATGGTATGGTGGGAGTAGATGAACCACCATGATGACTGCTACAATGGTATGCCGGGAGCAGATGAACCACCATGATGACTGCTACAATGGTATGGTGGGAGCAGATGAACCACCATGATGACTGCTACAATGGTATGGTGGGAGCAGATGAACCACCATGATGACTGCTACAATGGTATGGTGGGAGCAGATGAACCACCATGATGACTGCTACAATGGTATGGTGGGAGCAGATGAACCACCATGATGACTGCTACAATGGTATGGTGGGAGCAGATGAACCACCATGATGACTGCTACAATGGTATGGTGGGAGCAGATGAACCACCATGATGACTGCTACAATGGTATGGTGGGAGCAGATGAACCACCATGATGACTGCTACAATTGTATGGTGGGAGCAGAGACTGCTACAATGGTATGAACCACCATGATGACTGCTACAATGGTATGGTGGGAGCAGATGAACCACCATGATGACTGCTACAATGGTATGGTGGGAGCAGATGAACCACCATGATGACTGCTACAATGGTATGGTGGGAGCAGATGAACCACCATGATGACTGCTACAATGGTATGGTGGGAGCAGATGAACCACCATGATGACTGCTACAATGGTATGGTGGGAGCAGATGAACCACCATGATGACTGCTACAATGGTATGGTGGGAGCAGATGAACCACCATGATGACTGCTACAATGGTATGGTGGGAGCAGATGAACCACCATGATGACTGCTACAATGGTATGGTGGGAGCAGATGAACCACCATGATGACTGCTACAATGGTATGGTGGGAGCAGGTGAACCACCATGATGACTGCTACAATGGTATGCCGGGAGCAGATGAACCACCATGATGACTGCTACAATGGTATGGTGGGAGCAGATGAACCACCATGATGACTGCTACAATGGTATACCGGGAGCAGATGAACCACCATGATGACTGCTACAATGGTATACCGGGAGCAGATGAACCACCATGATGACTGCTACAATGGTATACCGGGAGCAGATGAACCACCATGATGACTGCTACAATGGTATACCGGGAGCAGATGAACCACCATGATGACTGCTACAATGGTATGGTGGGAGCAGATGAACCACCATGATGACTGCTACAATGGTATGGTGGGAGGAGGTGAACCACCTTGATGACTGCTACAATGGTATGGTGGGAGCACATGAACCACCATGATGACTGCTACAATGGTATGGTGGGAGCAGATGAACCACCATGATGACTGCTACAATGGTATGGTGGGAGCAGATGAACCACCATGATGACTGCTACAATGGTATGGTGGGAGCAGATGAACCACCATGATGACTGCTACAATGGTATGGTGGGAGCAGATGAACCACCATGATGACTGCTACAATGGTATGGTGGGAGCAGATGAACCACCATGATGACTGCTACAATGGTATGGTGGGAGCAGATGAACCACCATGATGACTGCTACAATGGTATGACTAAAGTCGCTGGATTTAACAAGAAGACTAAAGATCGCATAATATACCAAATATTCCTTCAATAATAAGGACTGTTCCACACACTGAAGATATTCCCGTACCTGTGCCACCTGAGACTTGGCAAAATTCTTCAGAGTCTGATACCAGTGATTCTAAGGAGATGGAAGTAGACTCTGAACCACCACCAAATGACGATCCCAAATCCTTAATCCAAGTTGAGCTCAATGACTTGGTGAAAAACCTTAACCTTGCAAAAGAAAGTGCACAGTTACTTGGCTCTAGACTGAAGGAACACAGGCTTCTAGCTCCTGGAACACAGGCTTCTAGCTCCTGGAACACAGGCTTCTAGCTCCTGGAACACAGGCTTCTAGCTCCTGGAACACAGGCTTCTAGCTCCTGGAACACAGGCTTCTAGCTCCTGGAACACAGGCTTAGCTAGCTCCTGGAACACAGGCTTCTAGCTCCTGGAACACAGGCTTCTAGCTCCTGGAACACAGGCTTCTAGCTCCTGGAACACAGGCTTCTAGCTCCTGGAACACAGGCTTCTAGCTCCTGGAACACAGGCTTCTAGCTTCTGGAACACAGGCTTCTAGCTCCTGGAACACAGGCTTCTAGCTCCTGGAACACAGGCTTCTAGTGTCTCTTCTAGCTCCTGGAACACAGGCTCCTACCTCCCGGAACACAGGCTTCTAGCTCCTGGAACACAGGCTTCTAGCTCCTGGAGCACAGGCTCCTAGCTCCTGGAACACAGGCTTCTAGCTTCTGGAACACAGCTCCTGGAACACAGGCTAGCTCCTGGAACACAGGCTACTAGCTCCTGGAGCACAGGCTCCTAGCTCCTGGAACACAGGCTCCTAGCTCCTGGAACACAGGCTTCTAGCTCCTGGAGGCTCCTAGCTCCTGGAACACAGGCTCCTAGCTCCTGGAAAGCAGGCTTCTAGCTCCTGAAACACAAGCTCCTAGCTCCTGGAACACAAGCTCCTAGCTCCTGGAACACAGGCTTCTAGCTCTTGGAACACAGGCTTCTAGCTCTTGGAACACAGGCTTCTAGCTCCTGGAACACAGGCTTCTAGCTCCTGGAACACAGGCTTCTAGCTCCTGGAACACAGGCTTCTAGCTCTTGCAACACAGGCTTCTAGCTCCTGGAGCACAGGCTTCTAGCTCCTGGAACACAGGCTTCTAGCTCTTGCAACACAGGCTTCTAGCTCCTGGAGCACAGGCTTCTAGCTCCTGGAACAATCTCTGCCAATTGGCCATAGTGTCCAAATGTCAGAAACTTAAGCAATTATGAAAACACTAATATCTGCAATCAAGTACCAGAATCACAATTTTCTCATTTGTGGTGATTTAAAAGTTATTTCTCTCTTACGGGGTCTTCAAGGCGGAAACACCAAGTATCCCTGTTTTCTGTGTCTTTGGGATAGTAGAGCAGACAGCCAGCACTATGAACAAAAAGAGTGGCCACCAAGAACCAGCTTCTTACCCGGAAATCTCAGCATGAAAACTGTGCCACTAGTTGACCCCAAGAACATTCTGCTGCCACCACTCCACATCAAATTAAGGCTTATGAAAATTTTTGTGAGGGCCTTGAATATGAATGGAACTGCTTTCAAGTACCTGGAGTCAAAGTTTCATCGTATAAGGGAAGGTAAGCCAAAGGCAGGAATCATTGTTGGCCTTCAGATTCGGGAATTGATGAAGGACAAGCATTTTGATAAAGCATTAGCAGGTGTCGAGGTGAATGCCTGGTTTTCATTCTCGCAGATTGTCCACAACTTCCTGGGAAACAAGTGCTCCCACAAATATGAAAAAAAAGGATCCGAGGCCTGATTTCAAGCCTCCAACAACTTGCGTCTAGAATGAGTGTGAAGATGCATTTTTTTCACTCACATCTTGACTATTTTCCCAACAATTGTGGGGACTATAGTGAGGAACAAGAACGGTTCCATTAGGATATTTGCACCATGGAAACTCAATACCAGGGCAAATGGAATGTCAGCATGATGGCGGATTACTGCTGGTCATTGAAACATAATGGTCTCGATGCACAGCACAAGCGAAAATCAAAGTGGTCCTCCTTCCTTTGATTCAATATGTAGGCTAACCACTGGGAGCATATTTTTTTAATAAAATCATTTGATTTGATTCATGTTGATTTGGAATTCACATGTTCTTAAAACTAACAGAATGTGCTTGTCCATAATTATTTGCCTAATTTTAATAAATTAACAATTTATTCAAAATTCATATTTTTTTAATCATTAATTAGTATTTTATTCAAAATTCTTACGTGATAGAGTAAAATGGTTTAAATATTTACAATCAGCAGCCCAAGAATATGAATAAAAATATTAATTAAAAATATTCCAAATGCAGACCAATGTTATAATTGACCAGTTTTACCTATTCATTTGATATATATATATATATATATATATATATATATATATATATATATATATATATATATATATATATATATATATATATATATATATATATATATATATATATATATATATACATATATATATATATATATATATATATATATATATATATATATATATATATATATATATATATTATATATATATATATATATATATATATATGTTATCTGTTGTACTGTTATTGTTGATTGCATTATCTTTTGTATTGTGCTGTTGTTGACTGTATTATCTGTTGTTTTATTGTTGTTTTTATTGCATTATCTGTTGTATTGTGTTGTTAATGACTGTATTATCTCTGTTGCAGTGTTGTTGACCGTATTATCTTCTGCAGGTGTGGAGGCAGGTGTGGAGGCAGGTGTGAAGGCAGGTTTGGAGGCAGGTGTAGAGACAGGTGTGGAGGCAGGTGTGGAGGCAGGTGTGGAGGCAGGTGTAGAGACAGGTGTGGAGGCAGGTGTGGAGGCAGGTGTAGAGACAGGTGTGGAGGCAGGTGTGGAGGCAGGTGTGGAGGCAGGTGTAGAGGCAGGTGTGGGGGCAGGTGTGGAGGCAGGTGTGGAGGCAGGTGTGGAGGCAGGTGTGGAGGCAGGTGTGGAGACAGGTGTACAGGCAGGTGTGGAGGCAGGTGTAGAGGCAGGTGTGGGGGCAGGTGTGGAGGCAGGTGTGGAGGCAGGTGTGGATGCAGGTGTGGAGGCAGGTGTGGAGACAGGTGTACAGGCAGGTGTGGAGGCAGGTGTGGAGGCAGGTGTGGAGGCAGGTGTGGAGGCAGGTGTGGAGGCAGGTGTACAGGCAGGTGTGGAGGCAGGTGTGGAGGCAGGTGTGGAGACAGGTGTACAGGCAGGTGTGGAGGCAGGTGTGGAGGCAGGTGTGGAGACAGGTGTACAGGCAGGTGTGGAGGCAGGTGTGGAGGCAGGTGTGGAGGCAGGTGTGGAGGCAGGTGTGGAGGCAGGTGTGGAGGCAGGTGTGGAGGCAGGTGTGGCGGCAGGTGTGGAGGCAGGTGTGGGTAGGCAGGTGTGGAGGCAGGTGTAGAGGCAGGTGTGGGGGCAGGTGTGGAGGCAGGTGTGGAGGCAGGTGTGGAGGCAGGTGTGGAGGCAGGTGTGGAGGCAGGTGTGGATGCAGGTGTGGAGGCAGGTGTGGAGACAGGTGTGGAGGCAGGTGTGGAGGCAGGTGTGGAGACAGGTGTACAGGCAGGTGTGGAGGCAGGTGTGGAGGCAGGTGTGGAGGCAGGTGTGGAGGCAGGTGTGGAGGCAGGTGTGGAGGCAGGTGTGGAGGCAGGTGTGGAGGCAGGTGTGGAGGCAGGTGTGGAGGCAGGTGTGGGGGCAGGTGTGGAGGGGCAGGTGTAGAGGCAGGTGTGGAGGCAGGTGTGGAGGCAGGTGTGGAGGCAGGTGTGGAGGCAGGTGTGGCAGGTGTGGAGGAGTGTGGAGGCAGGTGTGGGGAGAGGCAGGGGTGGAGGCTGGTGTGGAGGCAGGTGTGGAGGCAGGTGTGGAGGCAGGTGTGGAGGCAGGTGTGGAGGCAGGTGTGGAGGCAGGTGTGGAGGCAGGTGTGGGGGCAGGTGTGGAGGCAGGTGTGGAGGCAGGTGTGGAGGCAGTTTTGGGTGATATTTATCATGAATCCAGAATCCATTTTACAGACGCTGATGGTCAGGTAAGACAGCCTTTGTGAGGCTCTTAACATAATACTCTCTCTCTCTCTCTCTCTCTCTCTCTCTCTCGCTCTGCCATTAAAACAACAACAAAACAACAATAATAAAACTAAGGTAACAGTATGATGAAAATAATAATAACGACGACAGCAGCAACAACAACAACAATAACAACAACAACAACAACAACAGTAACAACAATAACAAGAACAACAACAACAACAATAACAACAACAACAACAACAACAGTAACAACAATAACAAGAACAACAACAACAACAATAACAACAACAACAACAACAACAGTAACAACAATAACAAGAACAACAACAACAACAACAACAACAACAACAACAACAACAACAACAGTAACAACAATAACAACAACAACAACAATAATAATAATAATAATAATAATAATAATAATAATAATAATAATAATAATAATAATAATAATAATAATATGGGCAGCCGGGATTGATGGGATAAAGATAGAAATGTTAAAAGCAGGTGGGGATATAGTTTTGGAGTGGTTGGTGCAATTATTTAATAAATGTATGGAAGAGGGTAAGGTACCTAGGGATTGGCAGAGAGCATGCATAGTTCCTTTGTATAAAGGCAAAGGGGATAAAAGAGAGTGCAAAAATTATAGGGGGATAAGTCTGTTGAGTGTACCTGGTAAAGTGTATGGTAGAGTTATAATTGAAAGAATTAAGAGTAAGACGGAGAATAGGATAGCAGATGAACAAGGAGGCTTTAGGAAAGGTAGGGGGTGTGTGGACCAGGTGTTTACAGTGAAACATGTAAGTGAACAGTGTTTAGATAAGGCTAAAGAGGTTTTTGTGGCATTTATGGATTTGGAAAAGGCGTACGACAGGGTGGATAGGGAGACAATGTGGCAGATGTTGCAGGTGGATGATATAGGAGGTAGGTTACTGAAAGCAGTGAAGAGTTTTTACGAGGATAGTGAGGCTCAAGTTAGAGTATGTAGGAGAGAGGGAGATTATTTCCCAGTAAAAGTAGGCCTTAGTGTTAATAATAATAAATAAAATATTTTTTTTATTATAACACATCGGCCGACTCCCACCAAGGCAGGGTGACCCGAAAAAGAAAAACTTTCACCATCATTCACTCCATCACTGTCTTGCCAGAAGGGTGCTTTACACTACAGTTTTTAAACTGCAACATTAACACCCCTCCTTCAGAGTGCAGGCACTGTACTTCCCATCTCCAGGACTCAAGTCCGGCCTGCCGGTTTCCCTGAACCCCTTCATAAATGTTACTTTGCTCACACTCCAACAGCACGTCAAGTATTAAAAACCATTTGTCTCCATTCACTCCTATCAAACACGCTCACGCATGCCTGCTGGAAGTCCAAGCCCCTCGCACACAAAATCTCCTTTACCCCCTCCCTCCAACCTTTCCTAGGCCGACCCCTACCCCAACATCCTTCCACTAAAGATTTATACACTCTCGAAGTCATTCTATTTTGTTCCATCCTCTCTACATGTCCAAACTATCTCAACAA
>NC_091322.1:37221803-37231803 GCF_038502225.1 Cherax quadricarinatus | reverse complement strand
AATGTATGGGTGGCAGAGATGTAATGTATGGGTGGCAGAGATGTAATGTATGGGTGGCAGAGATGTAATGTATGGGTGGCAGAGATGTAATGTATGGGTGGCAGAGATGTAATGTATGGGTGGCAGAGATGTAATGTATGGGTGGCAGAGATGTAATGTATGGGTGGCAGAGATGTAATGTATGGGTGGCAGAGATGTAATGTATGGGTGGCAGAGATGTAATGTATGGGTGGCAGAGATGTAATGTATGGGTGGCAGAGATGTAATGTATGGGTGGCAGAGATGTAATGTATGGGTGGCAGAGATGTAATGTATGGGTGGCAGAGATGTAATGTATGGGTGGCAGAGATGTAATGTATGGGTGGCAGAGATGTAATGTATGGGTGGCAGAGATGTAATGTATAGGTGGCAGAGATGTAATGTATGGGTGGCAGAGATGTAATGTATGGGTGGCAGAGATGTAATGTATGGGTGGCAGAGATGTAATGTATAGGTGGCAGAGATGTAATGTATGGGTGGCAGAGATGTAATGTATGGGTGGCAGAGATGTAATGTATGGGTGGCAGAGATGTAATGTATGGGTGGCAGAGATGTAATGTATGGGTGGCAGAGATGTAATGTATGGGTGGCAGAGATGTAATGTATGGGTGGCAGAGATGTAATGTATGGGTGGCAGAGATGTAATGTATGGGTGGCAGAGATGTAATGTATGGGTGGCAGAGATGTAATGTATGGGTGGCAGAGATGTAATGTATGGGTGGCAGAGATGTAATGTATGGGTGGCAGAGATGTAATGTATGGGTGGCAGAGATGTAATGTATGGGTGGCAGAGATGGAAGGAGGGAGGGGAGCAAATACGAAGAGATGAGGAAAGAGGGAGTGACCACATGTATATATATATATATATATATATATATATATATATATATATATATATATATATATATATACATATATATATATATATATATATATATATATATATATATATATATATATATATATATATATATATATATATATATATATATATATATATATATATATATATATATATACATATATATATATATATATATATATATATATATATATATATATATATATATATATATATATATATATATATATATATATATATATGTATATACATATGTGTGTGTGTGTATGTGTGTGTGTGTAGGCTTAACAATTCGCAAACAAGCTGAATTCTCTACAAACATTATCTCTTAGGAGCAGTACCTTCTCCACTCGGCCAGATATACACATATGCACCTCCATTCACATAAATACGTTATTACAAGTTCTCATTAGAGCAGGAGATCTTGTGTAAATATAGGTTGGCTAGAGGGAGTAGATTTAGCAGATCGTATAAGGAACAAAGGGATCACGTTGCCCTCCCTTGCAACTGGATGATCATTCTCCTCCAACACTCCCTTGCAACTGCATGACCATTCTCCTCCAACACTCCCTTGCAACTGGATGATCATTCTCCTCCAACACTCCCTTGCAACTGCATGATCATTCTCCTCCAACACTCCCTTGCAACTGCATGATCATTCTCCTCCAACACTCCCTTGCAACTGGATGATCATTCTCCTCCAACACTCCCTTGCAACTGGATGATCATTCTCCTCCAACACTCCCTTGCAACTGGATGATCATTCTCCTCCAACACTCCCTTGCAACTGGATGATCATTCTCCTCCAGCACTCCCTTGCAACTGCACGATCATTCACCTCCAACACACCCTTGCAACTGCACGATCATTCTCCTCCAACACTCCCTTGCTACTGCACGATCATTCACCTCCAACACTCCCTTGCAACTGCACGATCATTCTCCTCCAACACTCCCTAGCAACTGCATGATCATTCACCTCCAACATTCCCTTGCAACTGCATGATCATTCACCTCCAACACTCCCTTGCAACTGAACGATCATTCACCTCCAACACTCCCTTGCAACTGCATGATCATTCTCCTCCAACACTCCCTTGCAACTGCACGATCATTCTCCTCCAACACTCCCTTGCAACTGCATGATCATTCTCCTCCAACACTCCCTTGCAACTGCATGATCATTCACCTCCAACACTCCCTTGCAACTGCATGATCATTCTCCTCCAACACTCCCTTGCAACTGCACGATCATTCTCCTCCAACACTCCCTTGCAACTGCACGATCATTCACCTCCAACACTCCCTTGCAACTGCATGATCATTCACCTCCAACACTCCCTTGCAACTGCACGATCATTCTCCTCCAACACTCCCTTGCAACTGGATGATCATTCTCCTCCAACACTCCCTTGCAACTGCATGATCATTCTCCTCCAACACTCCCTTGCAACTGCATGATCATTCTCCTCCAACACTCCCTTGCAACTGGATGATCATTCTCCTCCAACACTCCCTTGCAACTGGATGATCATTCTCCTCCAACACTCCCTTGCAACTGGATGATCATTCTCCTCCAACACTCCCTTGCAACTGGATGATCATTCTCCTCCAACACTCCCTTGCAACTGCACGATCATTCACCTCCAACACTCCCTTGCAACTGCACGATCATTCTCCTCCAACACTCCCTTGCTACTGCACGATCATTCACCTCCAACACTCCCTTGCAACTGCATGATCATTCACCTCCAACACTCCCTTGCAACTGCATAATCATTCACCTCCAACACTCCCTTGCAACTGCACGATCATTCACCTAAAACACTCCCTTGCAACTGCACGATCATTCACCTCCAACACTCCCTTGCAACTGCACGATCATTCTCCTCCAACACTCCCTTGCAACTGCATGATCATTCTCCTCCAACACTCCCTTGCAACTGCATGATCATTCACCTCCAACACTCCCTTGCAACTGCATGATCATTCACCTCCAACACTCCCTTGCAACTGCATGATCATTCACCTCCAACACTCCCTTGCAACTGCATGATCATTCACCTCCAACACTCCCTTGCAACTGCACGATCATTCACCTCCAACACTCCCTTGCAACTGCATGATAATTCTCCTCCAACACTCCCTTGCAACTGCATGATCATTCTCCTCCAACACTCCCTAGCAACTGCATGATCATTCACCTCCAACACTCCCTTGCAACTGCATGATCATTCACCTCCAACACTCCCTTGCAACTGCATGATCATTCTCCTCCAACACTCCCTTGCAACTGCATGATCATTCTCCTCCAACACTCCCTAGCAATTGCATGATCATTCACCTCCAACACTCCCTTGCAACTGCATGATCATTCACCTCCAACACTCCCTTGCAACTGCATGATCGTTCTCCTATAACACTCCCTTGCAACTGCATGATAATTCTCCTCCAACAGTCCCTTGCAACTGCATGATCATTCTCCTCCAACACTCCCTTGCAACTGGATGATCATTCTCCTCCAACACTCCCTTGCAACTGCATGATCATTCTCCTCCAACACTCCCTTGCAACTGGATGATCATTCTCCTCCGACACTCCCTTGCAACTGGATGATCATTCTCCTCCAACACTCCCTTGCAACTGGATGATCATTCACCTCCAACACTCCCTTGCAACTGCACGATCACTCACTTCCAACACTCCCTTGCAACTGCACGATCATTCACCTCCAACACTCCCTTGCAACTGCACGATCATTCTCCTCCAACACTCCCTTGCAACTGCATGATAATTCACCTCCAACACTCCCTTGCAACTGCATGATAATTCTCATCCAACACTCCCTTGCAACTGCATGATCATTCTCCTCCAACACTCCCTTGCAACTGCATGATAATTCTCCTCCAACACTCCCTAGCAACTGCATGATCATTCACCTCCAACACTCCCTTGCAACTGCATGATCATTCACCTCCAACACTCCCTTGCAACTGAACGATCATTCACCTCCAACACTCCCTTGCAACTGCATGATCATTCTCCTCCAACACTCACTTGCAACTGCACGATCATTCTCCTCCAACACTCCCTTGCAACTGCATGATCATTCTCCTCCAACACTCCCTTGCAACTTCATGATCATTCACCTTCAACACTCCCTTGCAACTGCATGATCATTCACCTCCAACACTCCCTTGCAACTGTATGATCATTCACCTCCAACACTCCCTTGCAACTGCATGATCATTCTCCTCCAACACTCCCTTGCAACTGCACGATCATTCTCCTCCAACACTCCCTTGCAACTGCACGATCATTCACCTCCAACACTCCCTTGCAACTGCACGATCATTCACCTCCAACACTCCCTTGCAACTGCACGATCATTCTCCTCCAACACTCCCTTGCAACTGCATGATCATTCTCCTCCAACACTCCCTTGCAACTGCATGATCATTCACCTCCAACACTCCCTTGCAACTGCATGATCATTCACCTCCAACACTCCCTTGCAACTGCATGATCATTCACCTCCAACACTCCCTTGCAACTGCACGATCATTCACCTCCAACACTCCCTTGCAACTGCACGATCATTCTCCTCCAACACTCCCTTGCAACTGCATGATCATTCTCCTCCAAAAATTCCTTGCAACTGCATGATCATTAACCTCCAACACTACCTTGCAACTGCATGATTATTCACCTCCAACACTCCCTTGCAACTGCATGATCATTCACCTCCAACACTCCCTTGCAACTGCACGATCATTCACCTCCAACACTCCCTTGCAACTGCATGATAATTCTCCTCCAACACTCCCTTGCAACTGCATGATCATTCTCCTCCAACACTCCCTTGCCACTGCATGATCATTCTCCTCCAACACTCCCTAGCAACTGCATGATCATTCACCTCCAACACTCCCTTGCAAATGCATGATCATTCTCCTCCAACACTCCCTTGCAACTGCATGATCATTCTCCTCCAACACTCCCTTGCAACTGCATGATCATTCTCCTCCAACACTCCCTAGCAACTGCATGATCATTCACCTCCAACACTACCTTGCAACTGCATGATCATTCACCTCCAACACTCCCTTGCAACTGCATGATCATTCTCCTCCAACACTCCCTTGCAACTGCATAATCATTCTCCTCCAACACTCCCTTGCAACTGCACGATCATTCACCTCCAACACTCCCTTGCAACTGCATGATCATTCTCCTCCAATACTCCCTTGCAACTGCATGATCATTCTCCTCCAACACTCCCTTGCAACTGCATGATCATTCTCCTCCAACACTCCCTTGCAACTGCATGATCATTCTCCTCCAACACTCCCTAGCAACTGCATGATCATTCACCTCCAACACTCCCTTGCAACTGCATGATCATTCGCCTCCAACACTCCCTTGCAACTGCATGATCATTCGCCTCCAACACTCCCTTGCAACTGCATGATCATTCACCTCCAACACTCCCTTGCAACTGCATGATCATTCGCCTCCAACACTACCTTGCAACTGCATGATCATTCACCTCCAACACTCCCTTGCAACTGCATGATCATTCGCCTCCAACACTACCTTGCAACTGCATGATCATTCTCCTCCAACACTCCCTTGCAACTGCATGATCATTCACCTCCAACACTCCCTTGCAACTGCATGATCATTCTCCTCCAACACTCCCTTGCAACTGCATGATCATTCGCCTCCAACACTACCTTGCAACTGCATGATCATTCGCCTCCAACACTACCTTGCAACTGCATGATCATTCACCTCCAACATTCCCTTGCCACTGCATGATCATTCTCCTCCAACACTCCCTTGCAACTGCATGATCATTCGCCTCCAACACTACCTTGCAACTGCATGATCATTCACCTCCAACATTCCCTTGCCACTGCATGATCATTCACCTCCAACACTCCCTTGCAACTGCATGATCATTCGCCTCCAACACTACCTTGCAACTGCATGATCATTCACCTCCAACATTCCCTTGCAACTGCATGATCATTCACCTCCAACACTCCCTTGCAACTGCATGATCATTCTCCTCCAACACTCCCTAGCAACTGCATGATCATTCACCTCCAACACTCCCTTGCAACTGCATGATCATTCGCCTCCAACACTACCTTGCAACTGCATGATCATTCACCTCCAACACTCCCTTGCAACTGCATGATCATTCACCTCCAACACTCCCTTGCAACTGCATGATCATTCACCTCCAACACTCCCTTGCAACTGCATGATCATTCTCCTCCAACACTCCCTTGCAACTGCATGATCATTCTCCTCCAACACTCCCTAGCAACTGCATGATCATTCTCCTCCAACACTCCCTTGCAACTGCATGATCATTCGCCTCCAACACTACCTTGCAACTGCATGATCATTCTCCTCCAACACTCCCTTGCAACTGCATGATCATTCGCCTCCAACACTACCTTGCAACTGCATGATCATTCTCCTCCAACACTCCCTTGCAACTGCAAGATCATTCTCCTCCAACACTCCCTTGCAACTGCATGATCATTCTCCTCCAACACTCCCTTGCAACTGCATGATCATTCGCCTCCAACACTACCTTGCAACTACATGATCATTCACCTCCAACACTCCCTTGCAACTGCATGATCATTCGCCTCCAACACTACCTTGCAACTGCATGATCATTCACCTCCAACACTCCCTTGCAACTGCATGATCATTCACCTCCAACACTCCCTTGCAACTGCATGATCATTCGCCTCCAACACTACCTTGCAACTGCATGATCATTCTCCTCCAACACTCCCTTGCAACTGCATGATCATTCGCCTCCAACACTACCTTGCAACTGCATGATCATTCGCCTCCAACACTACCTTGCAACTGCATGATCATTCACCTCCAACACTCCCTTGCAACTGCATGATCATTCACCTCCAACACTCCCTTGCAACTGCATGATCATTCGCCTCCAACACTACCTTGCAACTGCATGATCATTCGCCTCCAACACTACCTTGCAACTGCATGATCATTCACCTCCAACACTCCCTTGCAACTGCATGATCATTCGCCTCCAACACTACCTTGCAACTGCATGATCATTCGCCTCCAACACTACCTTGCAACTGCATGATCATTCACCTCCAACACTCCCTTGCAACTGCATGATCATTCACCTCCAACACTCCCTTGCAACTGCATGATCATTCACCTCCAACACTCCCTTGCAACTGCATGATCATTCGCCTCCAACACTCCCTTGCATCTGCATGATCATTCACCTCCAACACTCCCTTGCAACTGCATGATCATTCGCCTCCAACACTACCTTGCAACTGCATGATCATTCTCCTCCAACACTCCCTTGCAACTGCATGATCATTCACCTCCAACACTCCCTTGCAACTGCATGATCATTCGCCTCCAACACTCCCTTGCAACTGCATGATCATTCACCTCCAACACTACGTTGCAACTGCATGATCATTCACCTCCAACACTCCCTTGCAACTGCATGATCATTCGCCTCCAACACTACCTTGCAACTGCATGATCATTCTCCTCCAACACTCCCTTGCAACTGCATGATCATTCTCCTCCAACACTCCCTTGCAACTGCATGATCATTCACCTCCAACACTCCCTTGCAACTGCATGATCATTCTCCTCCAACACTCCCTTGCAACTGCATGATCATTCTCCTCCAACACTCCCTTGCAACTGCATGATCATTCGCCTCCAACACTCCCTTGCAACTGCATGATCATTCACCTCCAACACTCCCTTGCAACTGCACGATCATTCACCTCCAACACTCCCTTGCAACTGCATGATCATTCGCCTCCAACACTACCTTGCAACTGCATGATCATTCTCCTCCAACACTCCCTTGCAACTGGATGATCATTCACCTCCAACACTCCCTTGCAACTGCATGATCATTCGCCTCCAACACTCCCTTGCAACTGCATGATCATTCACCTCCAACACTCCCTTGCAACTGCATGATCATTCGCCTCCAACACTCCCTTGCAACTGCATGATCATTCGCCTCCAACACTCCCTTGCAACTGCATGATCATTCACCTCCAACACTCCCTTGCAACTGCATGATCATTCTCCTCCAACACTCACATTTGTGAAATCGTTTGAAGGGTTTTTCTTGTCATCTTACAAAGGCAGTGTTTGTGTCCCTCTGCCTGTGCTTACTTCAGCACTTATCGGCTTAGCCATGAGCTTGTGTAACACTGTGTATCGTGTAACACCATGTGCTTGTTGGTAACACCATGTAATTGCTGGTAACACCTTGTACTTGCTGGTAACACCATGTACTTGCTGGTAACACCTTGTACTTGTTGGTAACACCATGTACTTGCCGGTAACACCTTGTACTTGCTGGTAACACCATGTACTTTCTGGTAACACCATGTACTTGTTGGTAACACCATGTACTTGCTGGTAACACCATGTACTTGCTGGTAACACCATGTACTTGCTGGTAGCACCATGAAATTGCTGGTAACACCACGTACTTGCCGGTAACACCATGTACTTGCTGGTAACGCCATGTACTTGCTGGTAACACCATGTAATTGCTGGTAACACCATGTACTTGCCGGTAACACCATGTACTTGCTGGTAACGCCATGTACTTGCTGGTAACACCATGTACTTGTTGGTAACACCATGTACTTGCTGGTAACACCATGTACTTGCTGGTAACACCATGTACTTGCTGGTAACACCATGTACTTGCTGGTAACACCATGTAATTGCCGGTAACACCATGTACTTGCTGGTAACACCATGTACTTGCTGGTAACACCATGTACTTGCTGGTAACACCATGTACTTGTTGGTAACACCTTGTACTTGCTGGTAACACCATGTACTTGCTGGTAACACCATGTACTTGCTGGTAACACCATGTACTTGCTGGTAACGCCATGTACTTGCTGGTAACACCTTATACTTGCCGGTAACACCATGTACTTGCTGGTAACACCTTGTACTTGCTGGTAACACCATGTACTAGCTTGTAACACCTTGTACTTGCTGATAACACCATGTACTTGCTGGTAACACCTTGTACTTGCCGGTAACACCATGTACTTGCTGGTAACACCATGTACTTGCTTGTAACACCATGTACTTGCTGGTAACACCATGTACTTGCTGGTAACACCTTGTACTTGTTGGTAACACCATGTACTTGGCGGTAACACCATGTACTTGCTGGTAACACCATGTACTTGCTGGTAACACCTTGTACTTGCTGGTAACACCATGTACTTGCCGGTAACACCATGTACTTGCTGGTAACACCATGTACTTGCTGGTAACACCTTGTACTTGCTGGTAACACCATGTACTTGCTGGTAACACCTTGTACTTGTTGGTAACACCATGTACTTGCCGGTAACACCATGTACTTGCTGGTAACACCATGTACTTGCTGGTAACACCTTGTACTTGCTGGTAACACCATGTACTTGCTGGTAACACCTTGTACTTGTTGGTAACACCATGTACTTGCTGGTAACACCATGTACTTGCTGGTAACACCTTGTACTTGCTGGTAACACCATGTACTTGCTGGTAACACCATGCACTTGCTGGTAACACCATGTACTTGATGGTAACACCTTGTACTTGCTGGTAACACCTTGTACTTGCTGGTAACACCTTGTACTTGCTGGTAACACCATGTACTTGCTGGTAACACCTTGTACTTGATGGTAACACCTTGTACTTGCTGGTAACACCATGTACTTGCTGGTAACACCTTGTACTTGATGGTAACACCTTGTACTTGCTGGTAACACCTTGTACTTGCTGGTAACACCATGTACTTGCTGGTAACACCTTGTACTTGTTGGTAACACCATGTACTTGCCGGTAACACCTTGTACTTGCTGGTAACACCATGTACTTTCTGGTAACACCATGTACTTGCTGGTAACACCATGTACTTGCTGGCAATACCATGTGCTCTCTTGTAACACCACGTGTTAAAGGGTAACACCATGTGCTAGATGGTAACACCATCTGCTGGCTGGTAACGCCATGTGCTAGCTGGTAA